>NW_024412388.1:30387685-30406079 GCF_014898765.1 Herpailurus yagouaroundi
GAGGGGCAGAGAGAGAGGGAGACACAGAATCGGAAACAGGCTCCAGGCTCTGAGCCATCAGCCCAGATCCTGACGCGGGGCTCGAACTCACGGACCGCGAGATCGATGCCTGGCTGAAGTCGGACGCTTAACCGACTGTGCCACCCAGGCGCCCCTCCATCAGAGTTTTGAAGACGATCCTCCCTCTGCCTTCCTGTGCTGCTACTGAGAAGTCCAATGCCATTCTGCTTTCCGAATTTTGTTTGTGACTTATTTTTTTTTCAACAGCTCTTAGGATTTCATTTTTGTCTCTGGTGTTCTGAAATATTGTGATGATGTGCATTGGAGAGGATCTTTTTTAATTTGCTGAGTTGAGTTCTCCCTAGGTCTTTTTCATTTGAAAACACATCTTTCATTTATTAGTTATTTGATAATTTCCACCCTTCCATTTTCTCTTTCTGATACTTCCGTTAGCTGGATATTGAGCTAATTTGATGGCTTCTCTGAATATTTCCTTCCCTGTATTTTCTCTATCTTTGTCTTTTTGTTTTAGTTTATGGTAAAGATCCTCAGCAATATCTTCCAACTCTTCTTTACAATGGTTTATTTCTGCTATCGTATTTTTTATTTCTGAGCATTTAAAAGATTTTCTGAGTGTTCCTTTTTATACTACTTGTTCTTGTTTTATGGCAATATTACTTGTTAGTGCATTCTGAGGATATTAATTACAGTGCCCTCAACCCCCTCAATGTTTTCCTCTGCTTCTAATATTGTCTCTGTTTGTTGCCTTTTTTTTTTAAGTTTATTTATTTGTGAGAGAGAGTGAGAGAGAGCGAATGCACGCACACAGGGAAGGGGCAGAGAGAGAGAGGGAGAGAGAGAGAGAGAGAGAGAGAGAGAGAGAGAGAGAGAGAGAATCCCAAGCAGGTTGTGTACTGTTAGCACAGAGCCTGATGTGAGGCTTGAACCCACGAAACCATGAGATCTTTGTGAGATCATTACTTGAGCCGAAGTCCGACGCTTAACCAACTGAGCTGCCCAGCTGCCCCTGTCTCTGTTTCAGGCTCCTTTTGTTTGTTCATTTTGGTCTCTGTCTTTCACCGTAGAAGTGCTCTTAAAATGTCTGATGTTTCTTGGTGATCTTCATATATAAGACTTAGCTCTTAAAAAGCTGAATGGAAGCCTAACAAGCTGACTTGTTGACTGGTGTGTTCTTAATGAATTATCAGGTAGGGGAGGTCTTTTTCTCCAGAGAGGAATTGGCCAGTCTTCTGTCTGAGGCCTTTTAAGCCTGGCAGCCAGAGCTCTGGGGTTGCCAGTCTGGACAGTGGGGCAGAGGGGAGAGTCTTGTTCATTATGTCAGATTTCACTGAATACCCCTGTTATTAGTGAAGCACACTTCTGACCTCATGTGGGCCTCACGACTTTGAACGTGTCTTGTATTCAGGCTCATCATGCAGCTTTCTACCCCTTGCCCTCAAGCCTACAGCGACCCCTGATGCATCCAGTTCCCCAGACTTTCTGGAGCCCTGCAGCAGTTTCCCTGGTTTCTTCTTGTTCCCCATTCTTCACAGGCACTTAGCAGAAAGATTAAGCTGAAATTTAAATTAGTGAACGTTGATCTATCCACGCTGTGGTTTTTGAAACTTCTGTTGATATTTTTTATTCTTTTCTGTGGGTTTGTCCTGTTTTTATCCCTTGACTGTCATTTTCCTGAGGCTTCAGAAAGAATGGAGATAAATGTGCGTGTTAAGTCTGCCACATAGAACCTAAAGTTGGCAGAAGTGAATCTTCCAAACTTCTTGCTCGTTCACTCTCAAATGCACAAACTCTGTGCTCTAGTTTTATTTCTTCTTTCTTGTTTTCATTTTCTTGCTCAGGTTATCTTTCCTCCTGGAATGTGTGCTCTTTTCGATTTTAGAATGTTGACATCCTACATGTTCTCCTAAACCCAGTTTATGTGCCTCATACAGGGAAGCCTCCCCCCACCCCCAATTTCTCCAACTGGAAACGACCATTCCATTGACTGCATTCCTAAATTTCTTGTTCTCTGAATTCTCGTGGTCTTGCCACCCTCATGACACAGCATACTGCCTTATGCTATAATTATTTATACACACACCACTTCCCTGGTTAGATTGTAAGGTCTAAAAGGGTATTATAAGACCGCTTTGTAATTTGTTGTTGTTGTTATGGGTAACAACACAAATTCCCAGGCAACTAGATATTTCACAGAACCACAGAAGTTTAGGGCTAGCAAAGAATATAGAGATCTAGAATGTCACCTCATTTTATGAATGAATAAACAGATCCAGTGTGATTAAATGATCCTTTAGTCATATGATAAACTAGTCAGGACTGGAGATATCACCTCCTTTTCTAGTTCTCAAACTGCTAAATGTAGTGATAAAATCTGGTATGTGTTTAATTAAATATTCTCATTAATACAGGGTTAGCCAAAGGACACTTTTTGTTTCACTCTTTTTGAAAATGTTTATACATATCTTTTTGATCTTAGTAATTAGGTAATTTTGTCATAGGTAATATCATAGGTAATTTTTCCTCTCCTTCCTTCCCTTCCTCCCTCTCTCTCTCTTTCTCTCTCTCTCTCTCTCTTTTCTTTTCTTTTTGATAAGTTAGGATCTTCAATATTATAAGTTTAGCTAAAAACTGAGCTGGGTAATAGTTTCATTCCAAGGCATCAAGGATCCATGGATTATAGGTAAAAGAAAA
Source organism: Herpailurus yagouaroundi (assembly GCF_014898765.1). NCBI lineage: Eukaryota > Metazoa > Chordata > Mammalia > Carnivora > Felidae > Herpailurus > Herpailurus yagouaroundi. The sequence goes on from NW_024412388.1 coordinate 30,390,398, forward strand.
ATGTAGGCAGCTATACTGAAAGTGCCCTGATTTCAAGGAAATTAAAAAAAAATTAGTGATACTATGTATCAGGAGTGATTCTTTTTCACCTTTCATCTAACAGTAGAGTAGACCCAATTTAGTTGAGTCCTAGTTAATTGAAGTTTTGCTGTTTGATAATTCATCAAAGATTATTGCTCAAAGTAAATTGTGTCAAAAATTATTTAGCTCTTGATGGTCATTTTCAGAATGTTTGAGATAAGCTTTGGAGATTTAGATGCTCCAGGAATGTCCTTTGGGAGAAAGTTGAACTACAACTATTGTTCATTTAGGATTTGTTGAATATCAGATATGCCAGTCACTAATCAAAAACCCAGATGTCATTCTTTTCCTCATTTCCTCACCACCTACTTTGGGAACTTGAGGATAGACGATGGGCAGTTCTTTAGGCTGCTCCCTTTCTTTGAGATTTGGTTTTCATTGGGGTTTTGCCTTACAAATGAGGCTGAGTGATGGTAGATGGTTTGATACTGAGTCTGGCTTGCAGTCTCCACTGAGCAAGCTGTTGCTGGACAAGCAGTCTATGGTAGATGAGCCATAACCAATCTGTAGGCTGGATTGGGCTCTGCCTAATGCTCAATACTTTTGGTTTTATCCAAAGTAGAATCTGTTGCCCTGAGATTTTAGAGAGTAGGGATTTATTGTACTCATTGGTATTTCTGCCTTCAGCTGTTTCTGCATTGCCACCTGGCTGCCATTAGAGGGAATTCACTATAGCTCTGAGTCCCTGCAAAGGACTGAGAGGAACTATCCCTGTTTCCAGGATGGAGCATGTGTTCTCTTCCCTTAAAACTGTTACCCAGATTTCCTTTTATGACTTGTTAAGTCAGAGGCAGCTGCTAGGATGCATCGGGGAAGCATTACTCACTGGGCACACATAGTGGCCCTGACTGCTGGTGAGGAGCCTGGGCTGAGCTGAGAGTGAGTCAGCTTTGCAAATGGAAAAATGCAGGGTAGTGGGGGGTAGGGATTATGTGCCAGTGACTGCTTCTTCTGTGTCTGTTTTTTTCTCTGTAAGAACTTACCAGAAAGCTGTGAACACTGGGGATCCAGTTGGGGCAGCCAATACGCCAACCAACTTTGAGGTGATAATGTGTTCATGAAAGGAGAGAGCTGACTACACCTAGCATCCCTGCCTTTTATATTATGTGTGTGTGGGTTTTGAGGCAAGCTTGAGCTTGTGTTATGAAAGTTCTATGTGTGCGAATTTCACTAGAGTAAAAGCAGTCACAGAATCTTTGTCTTCGTTATAAAACTCAGTCTTCTGTATCTGTCTTTGTCCAGTAGGGGTCACTGGGGGTTTAAGCTCTAAATGAGAGAAACTCACTAATCTTATGGTAGACCAATCATATTCCTCGTCTTTATTGTGACATCTTTGTATATTGAGCACTTTTTTTTTTTAATTTTTTTTTTCAACGTTTATTTATTTCTTGGGACAGAGAGAGACAGAGCATGAACGGGGGAGGGGCAGAGAGAGAGGGAGACACAGAATCGGAAACAGGCTCCAGGCTCTGAGCCATCAGCCCAGAGCCTGACGCGGGGCTCGAACTCACGGACCGCAAGATCGTGACCTGGCTGAAGTCGGACGCTTAACCGACTGCGCCACCCAGGCGCCCCTGAGCACTTTTTTTAATAAACATTAGAACAGAAATAAAAAATGTGAACTTGTATTAAGAAATTTGTAAATCTACTGAATATATGAAGAACAGATTATTCCAAATGCTAGGTGAGACAAGAAGCCAAAGCTGAGATGGAATTGGTTTTATAAATAAGATTGGAAGAGACTTTTTTTAAAAAAGTGAAAGGAGACAAGGAAAGAAAACTGTTTATTAAGCATCTGATGTATACTTACCTACTACAACTCCTAGAAATAGTTTTTTTATTTTTTTATTTTTAATGTTTACTTACTCTTGAGAGAGAGGGAGAGACAGAGTGGGAGTGGGGGAAGGGCAGAGAGAGAGGGAAGAATCGGAAGCAGGCTCCAGGCTCTGAGCTGACAGCACAGAGCCCCACATGGGGGGCTTGAACCCATGGACTGAGATCCTGACCTGAGCTGAAGTTGGACGCTTAACCAACTGAGCCACCCAGGCGCCCCCCGAGAAATAGGTATTTTTATACACATTGTACATTTTAAGAAATATTCAGAAATATTAAGTGGGGCCCCTAGGGTCCCATAATTAGTGTTTTGTGATACTACTAGAGGAGATCCTGTTAGGCACATTTATTTGAGTTTGGTCCTTGGACCCTAGTGAGGGTTCATGAGAGCAGGTTTTATTAGAAGATAAGCAGGGCCTGGTGGTAGAAAGACCAAATGATTCTCATGTTGTGGATTAGGATTCAGAGCAGGCTCCAGGGGTCCATAGGTGTAAAGAAGCTGACAAATCTGTCTTTGTGTTCAGGTGACAAGTTTTTTCTCTTTGTCATTTAGGCTACTGCCAGGATCTAGAAAACCATCTCACAGAGATCTAAAATTAGCCGTTTGTGTGCATAGCTTGGTTTCCATGGATAAATAGTTTAAGTTGGTCTCTCTTACCTACCTCTTATCTTGGCCCGGACTCTTCTTCTGAGCCTTGAGTATAGCTACCTACTAGCATTCTCAAGGCTGACTGGTTACCTTATTGTTGAGTTCCTGACCCTTTGTCAGCTGCATACCTGTTCTGCCCTCTTGTGTTCCAAGGTGTCTCAGAGAAACTAAAATGGATCACATGTTTCTTAGCCAGACCACACTGCAAGATGTTTGCCATTGAAACTGTTTTTATTTGGAAAAGCATTTAAAAAATGTGTTTAGGCTGGATAGGAGTCAGGTGCTACTTTCCATCATGAATTCACTTGTAATGAGAGATGTTTCTGGACAAAAATAACAATCCTTAGCGAAAGTCGAGAGCAGTCTCCATAGACAGGGCTTCTTTTCCTTGAATCTTCTCCATTTATTGAAGATACTGGCTACCAGAATTTCCAGGAAAAAAAAACCTAATCGCTCTAGATTTCATTATTACTTTGTTGGGGGGAAATGGTCTGAATCCCAAAGAGAGAGAGATTATTTAAAATAATACTATGGATATTAAGATGGACTAAATATTCTTGTCCTTTCTCGTTTTGAAGCAGTGCCATTGAAATCTAATTTGATTTATTTATTGAGTTGGTGGCTTAGAGCTGCTTAAATACCACATGTTTTACCTTGACTTATCCTCACATTGCCCGTGGAAGGTGGCTCGTTACCCTGCTGGGGCATAAATGCTCTAATAGAGTAACAATAATAACAATGGCTAACATGAATGAGTTCATGTTTAATGTTTTTTTTTAAACAGTTAATAGTGAATGCTTATTGTGTGCCAGATAGTCCATGTGTTTTCTCACTTAATCCCCATTGTAACACCACAAAGAGGTGATTTTATTATCCCTATTTTACAAATGAAGAAACTGAAGATTAAAGAGATTAATTAATTGGTTCATAGACACACAGCCAGAAACTGTAAAGTCAGCATTTGAATCTGGGTTTGGTTAACAGACTGTTTAGAGCCCTGTGCAGAGAGAGAGGCATTTTGGTTTTAAGAATGAGTATCCAGGGTGCCTGGGTGACTCAGTTGGTTAAGTGTCTGACTGGCTTAGGTCATTATCTCATGGTTTATGAGTTCAAGCCCCACATTGGGCTCTCTGCTTTCTGCACAGAGCCCACTTTGGATCCTCTGTCCCCTTCCTCTGCCCCTCACCTGCTTGTGTGTGCTCTCTCTCTCTCTCTCTCTCTCTCTTTCTCAAAAATAAATTTAAAAACATAAAAAAAAAAAAAGAATGAGTTTCCTAGGGACATCTGGCTGGCTCAGTTAGTAGTAGAGCATGTGGACTCTTGATCTTGGAGTTGTAAGCTCCAGCCCCATGTTGGATGTAGAGACTACTTAAAAGTAAAATCTTTTTTTTTTTTAAGTTTAGTTATTTATTTTGAGATAGAGAGATAGCGTGAGTGGCAGAGGGGCAGAGAGAGAGGGAGAGAGAGAATCCCAAACAGGCTCTATGCTCAGCATGGAGCCCGACATAGGACTCGATCTCAAGATAGTGAGATCAAGATCTGAGCTGATACCAACAGTTGAGCCACCCAAGTACCCCCAAAATAAATTCTTTAAAAATAGTGGTCCACTGTCTTTATGTCCTCCATTAAAAATAAAGAATGAGTTTTCTAGGTGCTACCCCAGAACATCACCCATTTTACTTTTCATCTTTACTCTTTACCTTTACTTTCATTTTTCTTTCTTTTTTTCAAGGGTAAGGGCCTAACTAAATTGCTGAGTTGGACAAGAAGGCCACCCAGAGTTTGGGTGTTGGGGCAGAATCCATGTCTGGAGAGATTTCTAGAAGTGGAATTTTTGAATCAGTAAAGTGACTTCTTGCCAGCTTTAAGAAAAAGGAAAACCTGTATTTGTGTTCTTGGAGTCACTTTTTTCCTTAAACCCCCAGGTAGATTTGGAATTCTGTTAAAAGTGGTTCAGTTCCTCTGTTAGTGTATATATCTGCTGGGTCTGTCTGTCTAAAGAAGTATATTGAGTTTTTCCTGCCATAAGATGAATAGTTTTCCAGGCATTTGCTCTCTGGTGTATGTTTTTGCAGTCAAAATAGATTCATTCCCAAGAAATGCTTATATTTTGTGAATCTCCATGGTTTACTGGACCCTGTTTAACTCATTCCAGTATGTTTTGCCTTTATACTCCTGGCTCTCACAGTGTTCTTTGGACCCATTACACAAATAGTTGTTAAGAGATTTCATATAGAGAAGCAGAATTCATCTAGCTTTGAAAACTTTAGTGAGAGAGCAAAAATAAGCACAAAACTATATTATAAAATAGAAAGTGCTAAATGTCATGAGAGAGAAACAAAATATAATATAATCTCAAGAGAAGGAGATGTTTACTTCTGACTGGGATGGAGGGAGTCACCAGGGAAAAATCTGTGGCAATATTGGCTTTAAGCTGGTCCATATGAATGGGATTTTGATTAGTGGAGATGAGAAGGAAATACATTCCAGGTTAAATGAGGAAAACACTGTAAAGCCAGAGAGAGTTTTTTGAATTTAATTTGCTGACAGTGGGAAATTGAAAGTTTTAGAATGAAATTACAAATGAACATTTATTGAGCATTTAAGATATACTGGTCATTATGCATGCTTCTGGGATATTAATCTCACAGTGAATATGGACAGTATTGGCAGACTGGGATTAGGCAAATTAGGCAAATTATCAGTTTACTAAAGTTTTATACAGTCTGAACAGTATTCAGAGATCTTTGTGGTCAGATGTGGCTTGTATGCTGCTCCTCCAAATAATGATAATAGTAGCCAATAATTATTGAGCACATACTGTGTGCCAGCCATGATCTAAGCACCTTAAACGCATTAACTCGCTCTATGAGACAGGTACTGTTAGTGTCATCATTTTACAGATGGGGAAATTGAGGCTGTATGCGGTGAATTAAATAATTTGCCCAAAGGTGCTAATGTGACATATATTGTAAAGTCTGGATTTGAATGTAGGCAGTCTGGCTTCAGACTGAGCTTGTAATTACCACGCTACTATAATGGCATCTAGGGTACTGAGCAAAAAATTTGGGAAAATTTCCTACCATTATTGTATTCACTGATACTTGGGTATGTAGAATATTCTTTGTAGGCATTCTGGGCCTTTGCATATTTATTGTTTTCATAATCCTACATTGCTAAACATTAGAGACAGGAGTCACAATGTCTCCTAATTAGCTACTGTGAAGCACACGTCCTCTGCCTATCCGTAGTTAGATGCCTACTGGACTCATGGCAGGCGACAGATGACCAGAGCTCGGGGCCAGGCTGTGATGTCTGGATCCTGTCGTTCCCAGAAGCCCAAGGTTTCCATTGACAACAGCCACATACTAATCTCTACCACAGTTTTAATCTCAGGTATATCTGTTGTTTTAAAAAAAAGTATCCTCTTTGTAAGCATTATTTTTCCAGATTTCAGTCTTTTATTTTTTTTTAATTTTTATAAAGTTTATTTATTAACTTTTGAGAGAGTGAGAGAGTGAGAGAGAGAGCATGTACACATGAGCAGGAGCAGGAGAGAGAGAAAGGAGAGAGGGAATCCCAAGCCGACTCCGTGCTATCAGCACAGAGCCTGATGTGGAACTCAAACCCACAAACTGTGAGATCATGACCTAAGCTGAAATCAAGAGTCAGATGCTTAACTGACTGAGTTACCCAGTAATCCCCAGATTTCAGTCTATTAAATGGATCTTGAGGCGCCTGGGTGGTTCAGTAGGTTGAGTGTCCAACTCTTGGTTTCAACTCAGGTCATGATCTCACAGTTTGTGGGTTCAAGCCCTGCATTGGGTTCTGCGCTGACAGTGAGGGGCCTGCTTGAGATTCTCTCTCTCCCCTCTTTTTCTGGCCTACCCCACTCACGTGCTCTCTTTCAAAATAAATAAATTATAAATGAATGAATGAATGAATGAATGACTAAATGGGTCCTAAGTTATTAGTCTGTATCTGCTCAAGTTCAGAGGCTGTGGATGTCAGTTATTTTGAGACCACGTATAACTCCATGGCAGCTTGAGTAACAGTCACAGCGCCCCTTCTCACAGACCTGCTGTCACCTCAGTCGCAGACATGAAAGTGATTCTGGGGTGTTGTCTTGTTTTGAGATTTCTTGTGGGTAATGGCTGTGGGTGACCACCTTAAATTCTTGGGAGTGAAATAGTCTTAAAGGGAGGCAGGTCTCAAATCTTAATGAAGGTTAGAGTCTTGCTTTTACAGGGCTTCTTTGGTGGTTTGGGGCCCTGCCCATTGGCTGTAGGGAAAGGATATCCTGGGGGGTGCTAAATATGACTTTAAAAGGCCCATTCTTTGTATAATAAATGATCTCTAAAAAAAACCCCAGTCACTCCCTCCTGCCAGCCTCTAACCACTTCCTATAAATGACAGCACACAGATCCATCTTAGTTTTGCTAAGTGAAAAATTTATTTTATTTTCACAGAGGCAGTTCCCCTTCTCTTCTTCACTCCTTCAGACAAACGTGCATATATAGAAAACCTGGAAACAAAACTTATTACCCGTCATATGTAGAAAAATGGTTGTATCCAAGGTATAGCATGCCATCTTATGAAGAGTAAATTACCTTGGATACCTTCCATTGTCTTCTCTAATAATAATAGTAAGTTCAGAATATATCTTGATACTTGAATGCTGTGGATTTTTTTTTCTTCAAATTTCCTAGGTGTTTTTGAATGGCACAAGCATGTGATCTATGATTTTCTAATTTAAGATAGTTTTGCAGTGAGGCAGAGAAATGGTTTTAACTTCGGGAAATAAAAATATGGTGAAGATATTTATAAGATTGCCAAAAGACAGTTGTATGAGGTGATACAGGCAGCACTAACAGTGTGATGTTCTGTGTTGAAGTTGAGATGCTTTCCTTAGAGCCAGGTCAGTCTATGTACAGTATGTGTAAAGAGGAAGTATTCCAGACATATAAATATCTAAATTGTTTAACTTCAAGTTAGTATAGTTAGTTTGCCAGAACATTTTAGTAAAGGGAGACAGTGTGATAAAATACACTGGTTTGAAATCAGACAGATAAAAGTTCAGATGTCAGTTCACTCTCTTACTTTGTAACTTTGGGCAAAATAATTTGAATTTTCTGAGCCTCAAGTTCTTTTTTATTTTTATCAAAAAATTTATTTTAAAAATTTGAGTACATGTGACATACAATGTTAGGAACCCCCTAACATTTATAAAATTATTTATAAATTTAATTTATAAAATTTGTAAATATACAAAATTTATAAGATTTATTAAATTATTTATAAGATGTCCTCATTTGTGGTATTAACAATATATAATAATAAAATATTAACTAATACTGATAATATTATCAAGATTAAATAAGTAACAGATGTGAAGATACTCTCTAGTAGCCACTTAAATGTTAGTATATTGCAGTGTTAGTATAGTATATTATAATAAATGCCCTTTCATCTTCTTTGGCCATCACAGCTCCAGGGCTTGTCTATAGTAAGGGGTACATCATCATCATCTTTGTGTCCACTGTGTCTAGCATGATGCTCCGTGTTTTTATATTGAATGAATGCAGACACCTGGGTGGCTCAGTCGGTTGAGCAACCGACTCTTGATTTTGGCTCAGGTCATGATCCCAGGGTCGTGGGATTGAGCCCCACATTGGACTCCATGCCGAGCATGGAACCTGCTTGAGATTCTCACTCCTTCCCTCTGCCCATCTCCTCCACTGGCGCACGTGCTCTCTCTAAAATAATAAAATAAAGTAAAACAAATTGAGTGAATGGATGGATGGATGAAATGCTCTGTTTCACATGAGAGCCCTGCTCCAGAAGAGGCTCTGGCTTAGTTTCCACTGGATTGCGCTATTGGTTTTCCTTCCATAGCCTTTATTCCTTTCAGCAAACACTAGTACATTTCACATGCCAAGAAAAATTCTCAAAAAAAAAAAAAAAAAAAGAAAAAGAAAAAGAAAAATTCTCTTGATCCTAGGTCCCTCTCTCTGCTCTTCTTTACAGTAACATTCCTTGAGTTGTTTTTACTTTGTTGTCACTAATTCTTCTCCCATTCTTTTTTTATATTTAACTTAAAAAATCAGTCTTAATTGAGGTATAATTGACACATTATGTTAGTTGTAGGTGTACAACATAATACTTTGATATTTGCGAGGTGCCTGGGTGGCTCAGTCAGTTAAGTGTCTGACTTTCAGCTCAGGTCATGGTCTCACGGTTTGTGGGTTTGAGCCCCGCATCGGGCTCTGGGCTGCCAGCTCAGAGCCTGGAGCCTGCCTCAGATTCTGTGTCTCCCTCTCTCTCTCTGCCCCTCCCCTGCTTGCGCTCTGTCTCTCTCTCAAAAATAAATAAACATTAAAAAAATTTTTTTTGAATAATTTGATATTTGCATATATTGCAAAATGATCACCACAGTAAGTCTGGTTAACATCTGTCACCCTTGGGAATGCAAGCTGGTGCAGCCACTCTGGAAAACAGTATGGGGGTTCCTCAAAAAACTAAAAATAAAACTACCACACGAGCCAGCAATTGCATGACTAGGCATTTATCCACGGGATACAGGTGTGCTGTTTCGAAGGGACACATGCACCCCCATGTTTATAGCAGCACTAACAACAATAGCCAAAGTATGGAAAGAGCCCAAATGTCCATCGATGGATGAATGGATAAAGAAAATGCGGTGTGTGTATACACACACACACACACACACACACACACACACACACACACACAATGGAGTATTACTTGGCAATCGAAAAGAATGAAATCTTGCTGTTTGCAACTACACGGATGGAACTGGAGGGTATTAGGCTAAGTGAAATTAGTCAGAAAAAGACAAAAATCATATGACTTCACTCATATGAGGACATTAAGAGAAAAAACAGATGAACATAAGGGAAGGGAAACAAAAATAATATAAAAACAGGGAGGGGGACAAAACAGAAGAGACTCATAAATATAGAGAACAAACTGAGGGTTACTGGAGGGGTTGTGGGAGGGGGGATGGGCTAAATGGGTAAGAGGCACTAAGGAATCTACTCCTGAAATCATTGTTGCACTATATGCTAACTAATTTGGATGTAAATTTTAAAAAATAAAAAATGAAATTAAAAATAAAAAAGGATATTGACAAACCAGTACAAAAAAAAAAAAATCTGTCACCTTATAGAGTTACCAAAAGATTTTTTTTTCTTGTGATGAGTACTTTAAAAAAAATTTTTTTTTAAAGCTTATTTATGTATTTTGAGAGAGAGAAAGAGCAGGGGAGGGGCACAAAGAGAGGGAGAGAGAGAGAATCCCAAGCAGCCTCCACACTGTCAGTGCAGAGCCTGATGGGGGTCTCAAACTCACAAACTGTGAGATCATGACCTGAGCTGAAACCAAGAGATGGGTGCATGACCAACTGAGCCACCTAGGAGCCCCTCTTGTGATGAGCACTTTTAAGATCTACTCTCTTAGCAACTTTCACATAGGCAATCCATTTTTAGATTTTTAACTATAGTCACCATGCTCTTCATCATATCCCTAAAAATCCCATTCTTTCCTGAATCATTCCAGTCAAGCCATTTCTGGCATCAAAACTGCCCTTGTTAAAGTCATCAGCAACCTCCACATTGCTAAATTCAGTGGTCCATTCTCAGTCCTCATCATGACACATTAATAGCTTTGACATGGTTAATTACTGCTTTTTTTTTTTTTAAGATTTTATTTTTATGTAATTTCTACACCCTACATGGGGCTTGAACCCAGAACATCAAGATCACATGCTCCACCGACTGAGCCAGCCAGGTGCCCCTAATTACTACTTCTTGAAACATTTCTCCTGGCTTCTGGGGCAGCATGCTCTTTGGTTCTCCTAACCCCCTGGCCTCTCTTAGGTGGTTCTTACTCTTCCCCATCTGATGTAGTGTTTCCAGCACTTAGTCCATTAAGTTGGTCTCTTCTCTGTTCACTCCCCAAGTGATCTCACTCCATTTCCAGGCTTCAAAACTCATTCTGGGTCTTTCCCAAAATCCTAGATTCATATAGTCAACTGCATATTCAAAATTCCACTGGTATGTCTATTGGGCATTTTAAATCGAATGTGTCCAAATGGGAATTCCTGCCTACCCTCATCCCCCCCGCCCCAAACCAAACAGCTACAATCACCAACAAACCCCAAACCCTCTGCTTCTCTGACAGTCTTTCCAAACTCAGGAAGTAGCAGTTCCGTTCTTTCAATTTCTAAGGCCAGAACTCCTGGAGCCATGACTCTATTCTTTCTGTCCTCCCCCTACATCCATTCTATCAGCAAATCCTGATGACTCTTTCTTTATAACTTATCCAGAATGTGACCACATCTCACCAGCTCTAACACCACACTCTGGTCCCAGCTGTTGTTTCTCAGCTACCAGTTTTCACTTGGATTATTGTAATGGTGTTTTAACTAGTTTCCTTGCTCCTGTTCTTGCTTTCCAGTATCTGTTCTCAATAGAATAGCAAGAAGGATTCTTTTAAAACCCTAAGTTAAGTCATGTCACTGTTTCACACAAAACTTTCCAAAAGTTTCCTACTTCACTTAGAAGAAAAGCCAAAGTCTTTACAAATGGCCTACACAGCCATAGGCGACCTGATAATCTCTCTTGCTTCATCTCCTGACGCTCTCCCCTTCTCTCTTTGAGCTCCAACCATTATAGTTTTCTCCATGTTCCCTGAACACACCAAACCTACTTTTGCCTCAGGGACTTTGCACTTGCTTTAAAAAAATTTTTTGGCTCCTCTTTTCTCTGGATAGCCATATGACTTGTTTGCTCATATTCTTTTTAAAATTTATTTAAGTTTATTTATTTTGAGAGAGAGACAGAGGATGAGCAGAGAAGGGGCAGAGGGAGAGAGGGAGAGAGAGAATCCCAAGCAGGCTCCTCACTGACCAGAGCCAAAATCAAGAGTTGGAGGTTTAACTGACTCAGCCACCCAGGAGCTCCTGCTCATAGTCTTTAGGTCTCTGCTTAATGCTCTTATTAGAGAAGCCCTCGCTGAACATAAAACTGTAAACTTGATTCTATTGGCACTCCCTCTCCTCTTCATCTCTTTTAGTATTTGTGTGACAAACATCTCCGTTGTATTTGTGTGACAAACTACTTGATTGTTTGTTTTTACTTTTTGTCTTCCCCAACCTGATTGCTGTCCCTATAGTTTTGCTGTTCTAGAATGTCATATGGGTGGAACTCTACGGTATGTAGCTTTTTGCGTTTAGTTTCTTTCATGTAGTATAATGCTTCTGAGATTCATCTGTGCTGTTGTAGTTTGTTCCTTTTTCATTGCCGTGTTGCACTCCATTGTATGGATTTGTTTATTAGTCCACCAGTTGATGGACTTTGGGCTGGTTCCAGATTTTCATTACTTTGAATAAAACTGCTATTAATGTTCACATACAGGTCTCTGTGTGAACACATGTTTTTACTTTTCCTGGGTAAATCCTAGGCATGATGTTGCTTGGTCATTTGGTATGTGTATGTTCAACTTTATAAGAAACTGCCCAACCAGAGCTGTTGTGCCCATGTACACCCCCACCAGCAGTGTGTGAGAATTCTGGTTGCTTCACATCCTTGCCAAGACTTGATATGATCAGTCTTTTTTTATTTATTTATTTTTTTTTGGGACAGAGAGAGACAGAGCATGAACGGGGGAGGGGCAGAGAGAGAGGGAGACACAGAATCAGAAACAGGCTCCAGGCTCTGAGCCATCAGCCCAGAGCCTGACGCAGGGCTCGAACTCACGGACCGCGAGATCGTGACCTGGCTGAAGTCGGACGCTTAACCGACTGCGCCACCCAGGCGCCCCTGATCAGTCTTTTTAATTTGAGTCATTCTAGTAGATATGTAGTGGTAAAGTGTTTTCAGTTGCTGCTGTAGCCTCCGTATCAAGTTTTCATTTGTAAGCAGGCCTTAGCTTTGTGGAAGGCATTGTTTCCTGCTGTCATTGAGTATCCTTGTATCCCCTCAGGCAGCTAGTGGAAATCAGGTGGGTTTTCCAACTCTGAAAGCACACTGGTTTTTTGTTCTCCTTGTTCATCTTCATCAGGCCTTGATGTCAGATCTAGCTCGTGGAGCTTGTTCTGTATGTGATCCTCTCTGTCATGATGTTCAGGTCCCTCTCCTCCCCCTCCCAGGCCATGGGTGTGGAAGGGTTGCCCTCTGACTGGCCAGGGTACTCATGGACACTTACAATACATCCTTGTGTACTTGGCCCCCTCCCCGCAAGTGGTTCCCTAGTAATTCTGTGACTTTTTTCTTTTGGCTTCATCCTGAAGTCTGGTGTTCCAGCCTGGCCGGGAATGGAAAGTTAAGAGTGTGACGTCCTCTGACACCCTCCCTTCTTGTAGAGGGGTCTGAGGTTTGTTTGTTTAAGCTGAACAGAGGATGCCAAAGATAGAATTTGAGTCAGCTCAGCACTGGCTTAGGCTCTCCTTTTCACTCTCCTGGTTCCTCCTTCGCTTTCCCCTCCCCCTCTAGCCAGTTGTTTCCTGGGCTTTGTCTGAGATACACTGTACCGTTTTAGCCCCATCTCGTAGTACTGCCTGCTGAAAAACAGTCAGAGGCGACATGGAGGAGAAGCCGCCAGGAAGTTTCTGACAACAATGAGCTGCGGGCCTCTGCCTCTGCGCTGATAGTACGGGACAGCAGTAACCTCAGGAGAAAGGCATTCGGAGGCCTGCGCTGAGCTGTGGGCTTGTGGCTAACTCTGGAAAGGAGGAAGGTCGAGCGTGGAAATGCCTCTCTTAGATTCGTCCTATTTGCCGTCAACCATCTTTATTTTGACTCATGTTCTGGGAATTGCCGGTGTTCTGTACTGGAAGAGATGTGCCAGGGGCAGAGCAGGTAACTTTTGTACTGAAGTATTCTTTAAATCAATCTACTGTGGGGCTTTTGAGGGTGGGGTAAATGACGGAGGGCTTCCCAGTGGCTTTCCTTAAAGGGCCAGTACATCTTCTCAGCCCGGATGCTATCAGACCTTGGACCTAGTATGTGTATAGATGTACTGAGGAAACAGGGCTGCCCTGGACCTGGACTCTTCCCTGTTCTGTGAGGCTGTCTGCTAGAGGGTGCTGGTTTGATGAAGTGATGTCTGGGCTCCAAGCTGAGGGAAATGGCAATGGTGCTGACTTGGGTCCTTAGAGAATCAAGCTCTTCCTTTCCTTCCTTTCTTAATCTCGAAGTGGCTTTTAGATCTTTGTTTTTAACCAAAACCATACAGTAATTCTATCACCCTCCTCTGGGTCCTCTAGGTCTGATCTGAGAAAACTTGTGGAATTAGAGAAGTTTCTGGATTTGGTGTGTTTTTGGATGAGAAAAGGCAGTGGAGGAAAGGCCAGTGAGAGGAAGGGGTGAATGGTGTCCATGCCTAGGTGCTGCCTCTGTTCTCTTTGATATGATTAAAACTGTTCCTTTCCCCTCAGGCAGCTGTATAGTTTACTTGTTTATCTAAGCCATCCTGTTCAATGCAAAGTAGTTAACTGTTCTTTTCCCCAGGGAGTCAGATCCTGATACTTAAAAAAAAAAAAAAAAGCAGACCCCTCTTTCTTCTAGTACTTGCTATTAGTTAAATTATATTCCTTTGGCTTCTAAAAGCCCAGTGCTGGAACAGCCTCACGTTTGCTATTTCTAAGTCTCCATGGTTGAGGATTAATAAAAGTCTAACTTTCCCTGGAGTCTACCCTTGGATTTCAGTGCTTTTACTACTGTCATTGTGATCCACCTGCTACCTTCAAGCCAATGTATTGAGAACTTGTTACTTGGTATCTTACAAGTTAAGGTAGAGATTTAATGACTTATTACTTCGCTTGCTATTAAAAGTTCATGAATGCTTGACAGAATTAGAATTAGATTCAGTCATTCCCCAGTGTCCTTTCCAGTAAGTCCCAGAAATGCTTTTGACTAAATATTCAGATCCCAGCATGTGTCTATATCAGCAAAAACAGACATTCAGAAATATGTTTGCTTGTGTGGTGGTGTGTTTAAAGAGGTAGCCCAGTGTAGCTTTCCTGGAATATAAGCCTGTATTGGAGTTTAGAAAGAAAGGAAAAGGCAGGCATGAATTATTTGGCCTTATGTACTATTTCAGATGCAGTGAGAAAGTAATTATCATCCAGGCTGAGGCTGCTACTTCCCTTTCCCCATGCACTATGGTAATGACATTTCTAAACCACTCATTGATTGATATTTTTAAAGTTTACCTTCAGTATAAGATTTTCTCTGATACTTACTAGGCAGACCCCTGTCTTTCAAGTGCTTTCTTTTTTATGTTTTAGTAATGTGAATTTCATAAATAGCCATAAAATGCATTGAAATAAAAAAGAAAAATACATTGTAAAAGCTTTTTATTTCTATGAGACAACTTTGGTTCTAGTACCTCATAGTTAATTGGGAATGTGCTGTGTTCAGTTTATCTGTAAAATTGGAGCAGGGGTTTTCCAATTGGTGACTATGGATACCAAAACTTATGCAGAAATGCTTAAGAGATTCTGTACCCATTTTATTTTAATTTCAATTTTGAGATGTATTTTATCTATTTAAAATATATTTATTTTTTTTAAAAATTTTTTTTTCAACGTTTATTTATTTTTCGGACAGAGAGAGACAGAGCATGAACGGGTGAGGGGCAGAGAGAGAGGGAGACACAGAATCGGAAACAGGCTCCAGGCTCTGAGCCATCAGCCCAGAGCCCGACGCGGGGCTCGAACTCACGGACCGCAAGATTGTGACCTGGCTGAAGTCGGACGCTTAACCGACTGCGCCACCCAGGCACCCCTATTTAAAATATATTTAAATAGATACATTTATCTCGGGGCGCCTGGGTGGCACAGTCAGCTAAGCGTCTGACTTTGGCTCAGGTCATGACCTGGCAGTCCGTGAGTTTGAGCTCCACATTGGGCTCTGTGCTGACGGCTCAGAGCCTGGAGCCTGCTTCCCATTCCATGTCTCCCTCTCTCTCTGCCCCTCCTCCGCTCATATTCTCTCTCTCTCTCTCTCTCTCTCTCTCTCTCTCTCTCTCTCTCTCACAAATAAACATTAAAAAAAAGTAACATATATGCTGTAATGTACTACCTTCCAAATGGAC
>NW_024412388.1:30411079-30461246 GCF_014898765.1 Herpailurus yagouaroundi
TTTTTTTTTTTTTTCCTTTGTAAAGCTTATTTACTTTATGAGAGACCATGAGCGGGGGAAGGGCACAGAGAGAGGCAGAGAGACCATCCCAAGCAGACTCCACACTGTTAGCACAGAGCTTGATGCAGGGCTCGAACTCATGAACCCATGAGATCATGACCTGAGCCAAAATCAAGAGTCGGATGCTTAACAGACTAAGCCATCCAGATGCCCCAGAAGTTGCCTCTTTGTAACTTAGGCCCATTAGTCCAAATTTTGCCTAGCAAAGATCAAGTCTACTTCCTCTTCTAGGTGTCAGACTTACTTAGGTTTGAAGGCTATCTTTGCCAGCCCAGACACTTTCCTCTTATTTACTATATATGACTCCCTAACTCATTATTCTAGTATTCCCTTTGGACAGTTAACTCAATTGTTTTTGCTTTGAAAATTTGGAGGCCATGTGTGCATGTGGAGAGGTGAGGGGAGTAGAACAGAAACATGGGGAAGGAATCACTGATCACTGTTCCTTCACTTTTCTTAGTTTTTTTCCTAGATGTTTATGAGTCGCTTGGTGAGCTCTGGTTATATAAGCACATGGCTTTTACAACCACATCCCTAAGTCACCATCTCTTCAGCAGATGTAAACAAGGTACAGGAAGACATAGTTTATATTGAAGTCGTATAATATCTGTAAAACAGCACTTTGCATTCAATTAGTATTTAGATTTTTAAGTAGTTTTCGATACACCCTGTCCACACTTAACATTCACATATACCATCTTGTTATTCCAAAAACTTCCTGTTAAAATAACCTATTTCCCCCAGACTCCTCCCCACTCCTATAGCCAGAGTTACCTTTCTGAAATACAGAGCTTTGTGTGTTACTCTCCTGCTTAAAATCCATCAGTGCCTCTCCTTTGCTTTTAGAATAAAGTTCAAACTTTTCAGCATGACGTAAAAGTGTTGTGGGGCACCTGGCTGGCTCAGTCAGTAGAGCATGCGACTCTTGATCTCGGGGTCATGAGTTTGAGTCCCACGTCGAGAGTAGAGATTACTTTTTTTTTTTTTTAAGTGTTTTTATAATTTGCTCCCTGCCTATTTCACTAGTTCCATTTCCTGTCTTGGTCTTATAAGCAACTAGTACTCCAGAATCTTTTAAAAACTTGCAGATCTCTACCACAAATGCCCATACCATCTTTTCAGCTGGACTACTTGATACTTGTCCTTCAAGGTAAGTAGTTACTGCCTCTGGAAAGTCTTTCTCCACTGAAGTAAGACTTCCTTTTCAGTGCTCCAATAGCATTGTGTTAGTGCTTCTTATTCAAACCTGTACCATCTTGCTCTTGTCTGTCTCTCCCCACTAATTAGAGGCTGTTAGACTGTAAGATCTTTAAGAACAGGGACTCTGGGGCGCCTGGGTGGCGCAGTCGGTTAAGCGTCCGACTTCAGCTCAGGTCACGATCTCGCGGTCCGTGAGTTCGAGCCCCGCGTCGGGCTCTGGGCTGATGGCTCAGAGCCTGGAGCCTGTTTCCGATTCTGTGTCTCCCTCTCTCTCTGCCCCTCCCCCATTCATGCTCTGTCTCTCTCTGTCCCAAAAATAAATAAACGTTGAAAAAAAAAAAAAAAAACAGGGACTCTTACCTCAGTTTCTCAAGTGTCTGAGACAAAATAGCTGTCAGCAAATGTTCCTTGAACAAATAAAATGAAAAAATTATGATAGCATTAGATATAAGCTGTAGCATGAACTTGTCCTATTCATTTATGTATTTATAGGGCTTGCATTAGCTTGACATGTAATCTAAGATAGGTGCTCCATATAAAATAATTGAATGATAGAGAGTTGCCCTGTGTTGTAGTTTATTAATAACTCATATTGTTATAGCATAAATGGGAAGAAAGCTTTATGGTTCCTTGAGAAGAACATTTGCCAAAGGACAAATGTGTCCCTCTCTAGGGTCTTGTTTTCTTTATCTGTAAAGTAAAAGGGTTGGACAATCCAGTCTCTTAAGGTTCTTTCCATTTTCAGTATCCCACTGGGATACTAGCTATAATTCCTGGATCTGGACCATGTGAAGTACAGCCTAAGATTGTGTCACCTTGTTTTGTTTTTTTTTTTTTTAAAGGAGCTCCATTACACTGTTGAGTCTATTAAGCTTAAGTTCAGTTATAAAATGGTCAGAGACTGTCCATGGATTGCTGTTAATCTCTCTGCTACACACCACTGTCCCTTTAGTTTTCTTGAACTTTAGCACACGACTTACAGGTTTTCTAGTTACATTTTGTCCTGTGAGACTTGGCATCAGTGTTGAGGTTGTTTTGAATGTTGATTCCTCCATTTATGACATTAGCTGTGCATCCTCCATTTATATTATCTGAAAATGTGTTAGGCATATAACAGGCACTCAGTAAATAAGTAAATGGTCATATATCAAATATCTTTACTCAGATGACAAAACCATTAACTGTTTTAATCAAGGTGGAGCCTTTATCTTTTTCTTTCCTTAGCTATTTTTTCCAGATCTGTCCAGTGTAGAAAGACCACTGAACTTGGAGTCAGGAAATCTGAGTTCTAAGTCCTGGCTCTTCTGCTGCCTACTGGGAGATGTTAGGTCACTTATTTCCTCTGGACTTCAAATTTCCATTCTGAGTGAGAAGAATAAAGACTAAAGTCTCTAATTTTCTGTGATTCTGGCAGTGTGATCATCTGGCCTGGACTTGCATGTAGCATGGAACTGTGGTTGCGAGTCTGGGTCAGACAGCTTGTGCTATCATTCAAGCTCTGCCACTACTGGCAGATTGACATCAATCTACCTGGGCCTGTGTTTCCTCCTCTGTAAAGTCAGGTTAATAATACTGCATGGTGGTTTCGAGTTAGTTTTTAGAATACACTCTGCACATGGTACGGACTTTACAATTGTTTTTTCTTTGTTTGTTTAAATTTATTTATTTATTAGTAATCTCTGAACCCAAAGTGGGGCTGGAACTCACGAGCCTGAGATCAAGAGTCGCATGTTCTTCTGACTGAGCCAGACTGACACTCCAAGGACTATATAATTGTTTACTATCATCATGATACTTGTTTCACAAAAGATATCATTGAGGACATAGTAATTTCCTGTAGGCTGCAGGGACAAAATACAAATATTTGTCTTTACAGTGGGAATGAAGACATGTGAAAGAAGCCAATGTGGGAGTATATGAAAAGTTAGTGGCATATTATGAATCATTGTTTTACACATCAGGAGGAAAGCCTTTTGTGTCTGCTTTAATATTCTTAACAGTGGATGATTTTGGCATTTAAAGAAATGTATATTGCTTTGATTTTCTGTGATACTGTAAGAATGCCAGTAATTGTAAATTCTCTAATATCTTTTAGCCATGTATGGAAATAGTGGCTTGAATCTCTTCCATTCAACATTTTATTTATTTTTAATTTTTATTTTTTCCCCACCCAGCATTTTACACATGTGTAGGTAGCAATCAGACTCACTTTTCCTGACTCTAATGTCTCTGAACACACAGTGACCGATGACATGACTAAAAGTTGGGCAAAAAAGAAGGGGAATGGCTGGGGTAATCACTGCTCAGGCTGGTCTCCTCTGAATAATTAAGAGCTGACCGTCTTTTTTTTTTTTTTTTTTTTTATGTTTATTTATTTATTTTGAGAGAGACCGAGAGTGCATGCACGGTGGGGAGAGAGAGGGAGAGAGAACCACGAATAGGCTCTCTACTGTCCGTGTGGAGCCCAATGCAGGGCTCGATCTCACGAACTGTGAGATCATGACCTGAGCTGAAATCAAGAATTGGCTGCTTAACTGACCAAGGCACCCCAAGAGCTGACTGTCTTAACCAAAGTCTTCCTGCTGTCAGCAGTAGCTTCCCTTTTGAGATTCAGGACCTCCTAGGATCCTGGGAGGGAAGGCAGGTCTCCTGGTAGCTAGACTGACCTTGTCCCCAGGACTCTCTCAGTCCACAGTGCCTTCAGGGGAAATGGGTCTGCTTGGATGCAGGGGGAATGAGGAGAAGGTAGGTTTTGGTTCATCTTTTTCAGAACTTACCCAGTGATGATTATTTTGACTTTTAGAGACTGTGAAATTACTTAGTATTTCTAGAAGTTGCCCCACATATTCATTTAGGATATGCCCTAAATCTCCAGTTGGCTATAGTCAAATATTTTTATTTCTTTATCTTCCCAGGAATATTCCACGTTCTTAAATATACAGCTCCCACACGGCAGTGTAGTTGTTCTGGATTAAGTCCTTCCCACAGACAGCAGGGTATAAGAGGGGGGCATAGCTTTGGAGCTGGACAAAGCTGTGTAATCTTGGTCAAGTTAGTTAGCCTTTTAAAAATATTTTCATTTCTAGGGGTGCCTAGGTGGCTTAGTCAGTTAAACGTCAGGTCATGATTTCCCTGTTCATGGGTTTGAGCCTCAAGTCAGGCTCTTTGCTGACAGCTCAGAGCCTGGAGCCTGCTTCCAATTCTGTGTCTCTCTATCCCTCTGCCCCTCCCCCGCTCACATTCTCTCTCTCTCTCTCTCTCTCTCTCTCTCTCTCTCTCTCAAAAATAAACATTAAAAGATTTTTAAAAAAGAAAAATATTTTCATTTCTGAGATGGAATTGATAATACCATCTTAGAGAATTGTTGGGATTAGATGAAATTATATTTAAAGTTCTTAGCACATCACCTGTGAACTAACAGTTACAGTAGATGCTCAGTTAATTTTAGCTTAGGTTATTGAGTGCCTTCAAAATGTGTGTAAGACCAGGATAGGAGGCAGAAGAATCAAGACTCAGGAAATTTAAGTCAGATAAATGAAAAGGTTACTAAATACAAATCAGGAAGCATTTATTCCTTTTTCCTCTCTCTTCCCTATTCCTTGTGCCTTTCCCTTCCTAGTTCAAGGTAAATTCTAGGAGGACCTTTCCTGTCCCAAGATTGACTAAGGAGAGTTTAATAAGAGGAACAAACTGAGTAGAATTGTCGCAGGTTATCGGGGTGACTGGGAGCTTAGTCAAGGAGGGAGTCTCGTTATTAGTAAGTAGTAACAGGATTATTAGCACTTTGTAGGTGGGAGGGATGCCCAGTAGGGAGTGAAGAAAGCTGTCAGGGCACTGAGGCAGGTCATAGGGCTTGTGTAAACAGCGTGGCCTGCTAGGCAAGCTCAGTCTATTAGTTTTTACTTGCAGTCTTTGGGGCTAATCTCTGCAGACTTGCTTTCCTGGGCGTTGCCCCTCCCCCCCTTGCCTAGAAACAGGATTGGAAGTAGCATTAGCCTGAAGAAGTCATTCTATTTAGGGAGCTGGAGCAGAGGGCCAGTGATTAGGCCCTTATCTGCAGTGGGGCCTTTCTGCGTGGTGTGGGGCCGGGATCCTAGTGGCCGTCCTGCCATCGGCGGAGGCTCGGCTTCTCTAACCCCTGGTTGGGTCAGAATTGTGAAGAAGCAATAGATGGGCCGGGCCATCCTAATGAAAAAGCCCTTCATTGTATTTCTTCAACATTCCAGTGTCTGGTACAATTAGCCAAGACTCAGAAAACAAGTTGGACAAACAAGCAAGCAGTCTTCCTCTGATGGATAAAGGGATCTCTGGCACCTCGGAGTTAAGTGTGCTGACTTGCAAAGACAGAGTGGGAGGGTCTGGGAAGAGGAAGGGGACTTTGGGATGACATTCCTGGCTGGATGAGAGGAAAGAATGGAGCAACAGGCAAACAGTGTTTTTGAAGTTGATGAAATCTGCCGGGCTAATCTACCTGAGAGGCTGGCTGCAGCTGGGCTACTCTGTAAAGTAGGTGGAATCATTGATGAGAGACTGTGACTCTTCCCTTTGGGCAGCTGTAAGTGTGGGGAAATGAAGCTCCCTTTAGAATCTGGGAATCTGTTGGCAGCAGACAGTGAAGGGATTCGCCGCGTTGTAGTCTCTCCCGTTTTGGGACCTTCTCAGTTGGTTAACGCTTCATAGGTACTTCTGCCTGAGGAGAGGCCAGCCCTAGGAGCAGTTTGTTGGGCAATGGATGCACTGTTCCTGACTTGGCAGTAAGCCATTCTACCTTACCAGCTGTCCTGCAACTCTCTAAGATTCGCCAGGTCACAAGCTTCTGCTCTGCAAATGGAGGGTAACTCAAAGACCAGCCTCTTTCTATGTGCTCAGTCTTAGTGACTTGGCTGGACTTTTTCATATGAAGCTCCCACCTCTGTATGCTGCTGTTGGTCTGAAAACTCTGAGCTGGTGCCACTTTTGAATAGGATGCTGTTTGCCTGAAGACCTGAACCCAGTTTTTGGAATTGCCCTAAGGAGGAGCTTCCTCTCTGACCTCAAGGGGAGGAGGAGGTCATTAGGAAGTGGTGGGTGGAGCCACGTCTCTGTACTTCTGCTGTCTCTCCCTGCTCATCGAATAGCCCTTTGGCTATCTGTCTCTATTCACCCTGAAGTCTTTTTTGAGGAGCTGCAGAGGGTGCACAAGCCACTGTCTGGAGGTTCTTTGGAACACCCTCCTTTTGGGTGGGGTCAGCAGACACGAGAGTGCCATGTGGCCTAGTTACCAAGATGAGCACGAGTTCAACGCCCACCTGGTTTGCCGCATGTGCTGTATGGGTACGTGAAGTTTGTTCTTTGTCTGGGCCTGTGGATCCCAAAGAGCCCTTGCTCTCATTGACTCACAGGAATATATGGGCTTTGAAATCTTGCAGGTGTTACAAACTTCGGGCTTGTTAAAATGTGCAGGGGAATAGACTGTGGTGCCCTACTTCCTGGGGAACTTCTTAAGCTTGTAGTCACTGGCAGTTAAGAGCCTGAGCTTTGGGTGTGGGACTTTTTTATAGAGACTGAATTCATGCTCATGCTTCTTTTCGCCTGTATCAGGAAACCACTTTTAAGTTATGTTACATAGTTCTGAAAGTCCAGGGTGTATTTTTAGCAGAAGTTGGTTACGGAGTCCACCTCTGAGCAGACTGGATGGTGGGGGGCGGGGTGGGGAGGAGTCATGGCCTGGATTTCCTCTTTGGGGCTGATTGCTAATTCTCCATACACTTAGTCTCTTCTGCCAGTGGCGAGGAGCTAGGAAGACTTGAAGATGGTCTGTGGACAGGACCTAAAGAAGAGTTGGAGGTTAGGAGGAGTGTTGTGTAGGCTGCACTTAGATCTCCCTTGATAAAAGACTAGAGTTCATTTAAATAATATTCTGTGACCTTGAGCAAATGGCCTAGCCTTTTTGGCCACAGGTTTCTTTTGGCTTCCAAACTACAGGGTGCTGGAATGAGATATCAATTCATCACTTCTCAGTAAAATGAAAAAGATAAGGGGAAGGTAGTGTGCTTTTCATGAGCGAAACTCATTTAAAGAACTGCCCTTTACTTTGAAATTGCCCTTCCTACTTTTCTGATGTTAAAATGTCCTTTATTTTATGAATGAATGTTCTTAGGGGGTAGTTTGGTTTTAGATAATGCCTACTTAACAAAAGAAAAGGTTAACAACTTTATGTTAGGTTTTCTGATTTATTTTGGAACATTTATTGGTTGGTGAAATCCAAGTTTGGGAACTCCTGGATTGATCATCGACTTTGATAATCAAACTTTTGATTTTATACTGTCGAGTCTCTAAAGCAGAACAAAATTGTGACCCAAATAGGTTTTCACTAAAATGGAAATCACTGGCTGTTTTATCAAAGGGAGATGACAGAAGAAATCTCAGAAGGGGTGTAGCATAGCTAGGGTTCCGATTCTGTCTCCTGACTGGGAGGCCAGTATTGCTAGATATTTAAGTGCTTTCTGAGAAACAGAGGTGGTATTATAATAATGTTTGGGGCACACGGAGGGGCCATTTTAGTCTGTTGTTTCCATGTAGTCTAGCCTTTTATCTTTCTGGTATCATTGAGATTTCCTCCCTGAGATCTAAAGGAAAGAGGCTCTGTATCTGAAAGTGCTTAGAGATAAAAGGGCCTCTTTTCTGTAATCAACAGAGAAGTATAAGGAAATCTAGAATCTTTATTGAAAGTTTCGAAGCAAAAACGTTATTCTCTCTCATCCTACCTCTTTTAATCCCATGGCTGATAGTTAAAAGAGGGATTTGGCATCACCTGTTTACTTGGGGCTCTTGCTCTACCACCAAATAGCTATATGAGGTGGGAGAATTGCTTAACCTTTCTATGCCTTGGTTTCTTCATTTGTTAAAAGAGGATTTAAATAGACCCTAACTCAGAGTCATTATGAGGAATACATGATATGCCAGCATTTAGCCCAGTGTAAGCTCTGCAGGTGGTTTTGATATGGCAGGTTCCCAAAGTAAGATCTGGGAAGCATTGATTTATCTAGTCCAAACTCCTCACATTATAGATGAAACTCAGGTTCAACGAGGGAAGATGAGTATTCAGTAAGTTAAGAATCATAGGCTAGAGGCCAGCAAATCCAAGTTATAGGCCTGATTCTGCCACTGTGTCACTTTCTCCAAGTTCTTAAAGTCTCACAGGACTGGGATTTCTTCATCTTTAAGATATTTTGAGGATTCTTAAACCTTTAATCTCTTTCTATCTGTGAAGTATTTAGTTTTTCTGAATGTGATAATCTAGTGAATTTTCAAGAAACTATCGAGCTTTTCTCCCTCTTCCCTTCTGCTTGTATGCCTCTCCCTCTATCTCTATGGCTCATTTCTCTTGCCACATGCTTACTCCCAGATTATTTCTGTATCTAACTTCTGTCTTGTATTCTCTGATTGCCAATAGAGCAAAGAATTATTATTCATAAAGTTCCTGTTTGCCTGAGAAATAGCATAAAACTTTAATTTTATTTTGAAGTTTCTAGAATTATCACTTCCTTAAACTCCCAAATCTCAATCTTCATTGAGACATAAGCCTGTACCAACCCTTGGTGATAGATTTCTGTCATGAATCCTATTACAGCTTTGGTTTGCACCTCCCTTCTTCCTGTTATTACACAGGACTATATTGTGTTGTCTCCTAATAATTTCATGATGGCAGTAGGTGTGGTGGTTAAAAGTCGGTGATAGACGTGAATTTGAATCTCCATTCTGCTACTTGCTAACTGTGTGACTTCTGGCAAATTATTAATAAGCCTCTTTGAGCCTCACTTTGAACTATAAAAATGAGGATAAATAATGTGTACTTGATAGAGTTGTGAGGAGTAAATCAAATACTAAATGAGACAGGCTTTGCACAGTGCCTGACACAGAGTACACACAATATCTAGGTCAGTCTTATCTCCCAAAGTTGACTTATATATGTCTGAGGATAGGAATCATTTATAATGCTGGTGCCGTTATACATTTTTGGTAAGCACAGTTTAATTGCTTGATCTCCAACTCATCTTTTCTCCTTTCCTCTCCTCTCCTCCCCTCGCCGGCGGGCCCTCCCCTCCCCTCTCTTTTCCTCTCCTTTCTTCTCCTTCTCTCCCCTCCCTCCTTCTCTCCTTTTCTCCCTCCCTTCCTTTCTTATCGAAGCATAGTTGACAGACAATGTTATGTTAGTTTGAGGTATATGATTCAATAAGTTTATACCTTATGCTGTGCTCACCACAGTGTATCTACCCTCTGTCACCATGCATTACTATTACAATATTATTGACTATATTCCCTATGCTGTACCTTTTACCCCTGTGCCTTATTTATCCCATAGCTGGAAGCCTGTATCTCCCACTCCCCTTTACACATTTTGCCCACCCCCACACTCCACTCCCCTTTGGTGACCATCAGTTTGTCCTCTGTATTTGTGGATCTGTTTCTTCAGCCCATTTTCTTTGAGCTTACATTAAGTGGTTCAGAGTCTCCTGGATCCAGATGTGGCAAGAAGAATTTAGGAAAGCTGTAACTGTAGATGGGACATCTGAATGGAAATCCATGCTCCCTGCTGAAAAGCAGACTTTTTTTCTTTTCTTTTTTTTTTTAGAGAGAGAGAGCACAGAAGGGCAGAGGGAGAGGGAGAGGGAGGGAGGGAGAGAAGAGAGAGAGAGAGAGAGAGAGAGAGAGAGAGAGAGAGAGAGAAAGAATACCAAGCAGGCTTCATGGCCAGCACTGAGTGTGGAGCCTAATGTGGGGTTGGGGAGGGGGCCTCTTTTGGACAACCACGAGACCATGACCTAAGCTGAAAGCAAGAGTCCGATGTTTAACCCACTGGGCCACCCAGGAGCACCCCTCCACCCCCCGCCTTTTTTGAAAAGTAGCCTTTTAATTATCATTTGGGAATACTTCTGTAGTCTGACTTTGAAAATCCCGTCTTAAAGTGTCCTTGTAGATAATAACCTTGGCGCATAGTGGGCTTTCAGTGTATATTTGTTAAATGAATGAGTATTCTTGAGTATCCATTGTTGTCTTAATTGTTTAAAGAAATTTAAAACATGGTTCTTGACTCCAAAGAGCTAAAGTTCAGATAAATTGGATTTACATATAGAGGTATCTAACAATAGGTTTTATATGCTTGGTGCCAAGTAAATTGAATAAACATAGGCACCTTGAGGCATCTAGAGGTGGCTGGCATAGCCAAAAAGGTATAAAGGAAGAAGTGGGATTTCAGTTGGGTCTTGTAAGGAGGCTCTAACTTAGATGATCCAAAAAGAGTGGAGGGCGGGGGCAGATATTCCAGTAGGGGCAGATGGTGAACAAAGACAAGAATGTGCAAAGTGTGTTTGTAAACAATGATATCAGAAAGGTTGTAGTGAGGTCTTGTAGGGGAGAGCCTAAAGGAAAAGGTGGAAGAATAGATTGTAAATTTCTTCAGGTCAGAGGCTACGTCTTTGTCTCCTCCAACCACCTAACATATAGTGAAGAAAAACTAGACTCAAAAATCAAAGGGTTGTAGCAGACTATGGAGTAAAGGGCCTGGACTTAGTCTTCTGGGAGCCACTAAAAGATTTTGAGTAGAGGGATAATATGGGCAAAGTGGTGATTTAGGAAGATTTGTTGAGAGAGGCTGTCTGCTGTACTTGCCACAGCCTCACCGGCAAACAGTTAGCGTCAAATCTGTATCCTCAATTTTGACTGCTCTTCTGAACTCTAGACCTAGGGTTCCAACTGTCAGCAAGAAGGTCCTGCTAACACTTCATTATTTTTCTTCTCCTTTACCCAACCTGTGCACAGCCAATCTGTGCCTCCTTCTGTTTTCCTAATCTCAAGACACTACTCCTCCCAGTTACTAGAAACATTATTTGACCAACATTTGTTGACTAGAAACATTGGAATTGTTTTGAACCCTCCCTTTCCTTACCGTATCTAGTCACTATTTAAGGGCTATTGTTTCTGCCTCTATTTTATCTTGCAGATCTTGACTGCCCTCCTTTAATCCCTGCTGCCTCTGCCCTAATTCATGCTCTTAGATTTCTTTCTTGGTTTGTCATGGTAGACATCTAGCTTGTTCTTGTACCTCTTAGTTGTCTGTCTGCTGCAGTCTGGCCTTCAGTTCAGTGCCAGACTAATCCTTCCAAAACACCCTCTTGTTCAGAAAATCTCAGTGTTACTATTTTATTTACTGAATTAAGTACATACTCCTTCAGTTTTCTGGAGTGATTTAACCTCAGATGACCTTGCTAGCTTCCTTTCTCATTATGTTGCTAATTGTAGGCTATGCATAGCTATACTATTCCCTGAAACATATCCTCTGTACTTACACATGTCCCAATCGCTGCTCCTGCTTTTTCTTCTGTTCGGCATTCTATTTTTCTTTTTTTTTTTTTAACGTTTATTTATTTTTGAGACAGAGAGACAGAGCATGAACGGGGGAGGGGCAGAGAGAGAGGGAGACACAGAATCTGAAACAGGCTCCAGGCTCTGAGCTGTCAGCACAGAGCCTGACACAGGGCTCGAACTCACAGACCATGAGATCATGACCTGAGCCGAAGTCGGACGCTTAACCCACCGAGCCACCTAGGCGCCCACCCATTTGGCATTCTTTAACTCCTTTTTGGGCTGCCCAAATCCTAATTGTTATCCAAGGTTTAGTTCAAGCATCATGCCTTCCATGACTCTCCTCCTGCCCCTCTATCAGAATTAGCCAACTCTGTGATTATCAGCATCATGTTGTGTAGCTTGTATATGGTGTGTTATTTGCTTGATAATATTGTTAATTATTTACATATTGGTCTTTGCACTAGGTTGTAAACTTCGTGAGGTCAAGGCACAGGCCTTTTCTGACTATCTACTTCCCTTCTCTGTCAGCTCAGGTATCTCAGTTTGACATTTCCAGGTAGTTGGTGCTTCTTGGGCTTCTTGAACCATTTGTGATTTTTCTGTGGCCCCTGGGGAAACAAGCAAAAGCTATTCTCTTATTTGCTTTTTTAATGATTTATAATGCACTGGGACTATGTTATAGGCTACGTTGGATTAGAACACAGAGCTTTGCACTGCAAATGCAGGCTTTAATTCCAATTTTAGGCCTATTGTCAAATTGTTTCTGGCAGAGTAGGACAGATAGACGTGTAAACAGTGATATCTTGTACCAAGCACAAGAGGAAGATCACCTCAACTAGTGTGTATAAGGGATAGGAAAAGCTCCTGGAGGAAGTGATGGTTGAGTTGAATACAGAACAATAAGTAATCAGAGAAAAGGGAACTATATTCCAAGCAGAGGGAACAGTAAATACAGGGGAAGATTACATTCGGCAAGAATGTTCAGGAAGGCTGAAAGAATTTTTTTGAAACAGGAGAGAGGAATGAGTGGCAGGCAAGGCAGCACATCATAATGGGTCTTAGATGCTGAGACAAAAAGTTTAAATATTATCCTGAATGTAGGCATCAGGCTTTGGAATCCAGTGGAGCTGAGTTCAGATTTGACTTCATTATCTACCTTGTGATCTCTGAAAAATTACTTACCCTCTCTAGGCTTTATTTTTCCAGTAAAATAATATTTAATTTTCAGGGTTGTTGAGCATTAGAAGCAATATATGTAAGGTGTGTAGCACATAAGCAGGTGTGCAATAAATGTTAACTGTTAATATTATTAGGAGGATACAGAGTCATTGAAGGATTTTAAGTCAGACAGTAAGAAGATTAGTTTTGCCAGAAAGATGGCTGGCAGCATTGAGGATAGTGTCTTAATTTGGGCTGCCATAATAAAACCACACACATGGTAGCTTACACAACACACCTTGATTTCTCACAGTTCTGGAGGCTGGAAGTCCAAGATCAAGGCAACTGCAAATGTGTTGTCTGGTGAGAGCCCTCTTGCTGGTTCATAGACTGCTGTCTTCCCACTGTACCCTCACATGGGGGAGAGAGGACTGTCTGGGGTCCTTTTATAAAGAACCACCTTTTTATAAGGCTCCACCCTCTTGACCTAATCATGTTCCGAAGGCCTCACCTCCTGATACTATCACAGTGGGGGGTTAGGATTTCAACATGTAAGTTTAGGGGAGGAGATACAAACATTCAGTCCTCAACACATGGATTATAGTAGTGAAACCTGTTAGAAACAGAGGGAAAAGAAAAGTTCAGTTTTAGACAAATTGAATTTGAGATAAGCATGAAATAAATGTTTAGGAGGCAGTTAGGCATATGGGAGTGGTATTTAGGATGAAAGCGTGAGCTTAAGATATGGATTTGAAAATTATCAGTTATGATTGAAAACATAGGAGTAGATGAAGTCATTCTGGGAGAATGGAGAGAACAGCTCTTCGTAACTTTTTTTAAAAGCTGTGTTTTTGGGAGGCACCTGGGTGGCTCAGTTGGTTAATAAGCATCTGACTTCAGCTCAGGTCATGATCTCGCGGTTTGTGAGTTTGAGCCCCCGTCATGCTCTTTGCTGACAGCTCAGAGCCTGGACCCTCCTTCGGATTCTCCCTCTCTCTCTGCCCCTTCCTCACTTTCGTGCTCGCTCTCTCTCTTTCTCTCTCTCTCTCTCTCTCTCTCTCAAAAATAAACATTAAAAAAATAAAAACAAATAAAAGCTATTTTTCCCCTTCCACCATGCACATAACACCCACCTGTATCTTAAGAATACAGAATGAAAGAAAGAGGGCGAAGGATGAGTAAACAATATAAGGAGTGAGCAGAAGAGAAGGAATAACCCAGAGAGGAAGAGGAACACTAGGGTAGAATGGAGTCTGAGATTCATGAGGGAGAGTGGGTTTAAAAGCTGAAGGAATGATCAGCAGTGTCGTTTGAATTGACAGGAAGGTGATTGTGGAGAAAGCAGTTTCAGTGAATTTGTGGGGCTGGAGGCCACACAGGTCACATGGGGGACTAGGAGGTGAGGAAGTGGAGACAGCATTGTCATCATACTTGTTCAGGAAGCCAAGGGGAAAGGAAAGAGAGAAGTTAAAGATATACAAGCTAGGGGATAATTGTTGGATTAAGGTTCCTGAGGGAAGAGAAGAGATGGGATCCAGATTTTAGGTGGAAGGACTTGCCTAAGTTATAGGAAGGACATCTCTGCCAGTGAAACAAAAAGAAAGAAAATTAGGGTATATTGGTAGCTCAGTGGACTGTAATGCTCTTAATAAAAGTTGGAAACAAGTATTAAATCCTTCTAATTAAGTAATCCCTGCATGATTAATTGGTGCCTCAATATGTACAATCTTAGAATTTCCCAGTGGGCAGTTGGGTTCTTTGTTGTCAGTTCATAGCCTTTGGTGGGGCCAAGTTTATAAGAAGCATCAAAAATATGGCCTTTTCTTTGATTGACTTGGGTACCTTTGAAAATTGTACCTTTGCTGGGCCTGGAATTAAATTAGGGATTTGTGTGTAGGAAGCCAAACCTAAAACTTATTTTAAAAGTTTCAAAGTCTGAGCTGTTTGGAGCATTTTGAAGGTATAATAGTTAAAGTTGCTCTTTGGCTTCCCTGATGAATTTCCTTGCTAAAAATATTAATGATCTTAAACCTCAGGTATTGCAGTATCCTTGTCTTAATGCTTAAATCGGAAAGAACTTGCATATAATTGATGGGTCTGCAACACAGGATCCTAAAAAAGAATCCTCCAGCTTTGGGGCACTGTTGTTCCATAAAACCCTTTTCTGAGGAGCTTCTGGCTCAGCTCTAAAGCAGGCTATCTGGTCTTAAAAAGGGCTTGTAATCACGTTGCCCTTAGTAATTATGTTCAGAGTAAGTACTCAGACCTCTCACTCCTGAACTGAAAGTCAGTTTTTTAGCTATTAGAAACATGACTGATATGAGAACATTAGGTCTACCTAGCGCATTATTGTCCTGTAAGGACTTGGTAGGTGAATAGAATAGCTTATGGATATAGTAAGATGGAATGAACAGTCTCCATCATGCCCGTTGCATCTTTAGGTCTAAAATAAAGGAGGCAGTGGACTAAAGAGAAATCCTATGAATTCCGCCTCTTTAAAATGTTGATTAGTTTAGGGGCACCTGCCTGGGTGGCTCAGTCGGCTGGGTGTCCGACTCTTGATCTTGGCTCGGGTCTTGCTCTTAGGGTGGTGAGTTCAAGCCCCATGTTGGGCTCCGCACTGGGCGTGAAATCCATTTAAAAAAAAAATAAAGTTGATCAGTTTAAAAGGACATTTGTTAACTTTTCCAACTATGTACTAACCTGTCACAGCAAACGCATACAGCTTTTATGATAAAAGAAATTCTGAAAAGAAAAATAAGAAGGAAAACTTGTGTCTCCAGGGTGAGACTTTTGTAAAATTAGAAACAGGCCACTCTTGGTTAAGAAGGTATTAAGTGTAGTGAAGCAGAATGGGTTTGGTAGTGGTGAAAATGTAGGGGGTGGGGCAGAACTTTCAGTTGGCTTTTTGTTTTCTCATCATGGCTGCATGTTTCAGCACACAGGTGACACTTACTGTGCTGTTGGCTTTTTTACCTGTTGGACTGTTTTCTTGTAGGTAACTTGGCTGTGATTTCATTCTGTGTGTTTTGTTAGCCAGTCTTCTAGTCATATATTGGCCAGTCAAGAAAGTTTTTGTTTTAGGTCACATCCTGCAGAGCTTTAGCTGTTAGCAGCTTTGGGAGATACAAAAAGTAAAGCATGGTCTCCTTCCTTAAGGAGTTAATGATCTCATGGGTGATGTGAGAGTAAGCATATTAAAAGCCAGGACTCTATATATAAGTGCTGACTGAGTGATTAGCATAGTAAGAACCATAAAAATGTGTAGGACAAAGAGACTGTTGAGCCTGGAGTTGTCAAGAAAGGCTGCCAGAGTAGTTTTCTCAAGCATACATCTGATCATGTCATCTCCTATTTAAAATCTTTCAAAGCTTCCTCTTACCTATCTCTACCAATTTCTTAGTGGTAAAGTTTGAACTCCTTTGGTTGCAAGAACGGTCATGATTTGACCCATGCCATCCTATCTAGTTTTAAATCTCTCCACTACCTAATATACATCCTGTCTTTCAACCATCCTTGATTCTGTGCTCTTCTCTGAACATAAGCTCCCAGTTGTCTCCGTGAATTTGCATTACGTGAAACTTCGTGTAGTAGCTTTGTCCCTTCCTTTTAATTCCTGGCTAACTTCTACTCATCTTTTAAGGTTTAGGTAGAGTCATTCATCTGGAAACTTTCACTAACTGCTCATGTTTCCCTCTCCTGTTCAGGTAGCTTAACCATTTCTCTTGTGTTCTTGAGCACTCTGTGCTTAGCTCTGTTATAGCATGTATCAAACTGTACTGAAGTTATTTCTCTTTTCTGCTAGACTTTTTCTTTCTTTTCCCTTCTCTTCTCTTCTCTTCTCTTCTCTTCTCTTCTCTTCTCTTCTCTTCTCTTCTCTTCTCTTCTCTTCTCTTCTCTTCTCTTCTCTGTAGGTTCCGTGCCCATTGTGGGGCTTGAACTCAGGACCCTGAGATTAGGAGTTGCCTCCACCAACTGAGGCAGCCAGACGCCCTGTCATCTCTTTTAAAGAATAGGGACTGTGACTTTGGTATCTATTGTCAGAGTCAAACACAGGCTCTTCTAGGGAGCTAGGTCCTTAATAAAGATATATTCAAAGAAGAAATGAGTAAATGAATAAACTAAATTTTAAGGAATAAATAGCATTTGGAGAGGTAGAGAGGGAGAGATTAGCATGTCATGAAGAGAAAATAGTATGAGCAAAGTGTCAGTGATTTAGATGAGACTACAGTTGTAAGTGGATTCTTTTGTGTTTGTTTTTGTTTCAAGTTTTTATTTAAATTCTAGTTAGTTAACATATAGTGTAATATTGGTTTCAGGAGTAGAATTTAGTGATTCATCACTTACATATAACACCTAGTGCTCATCCCAACAAGTGCCCTCCTTAATACCCATCACCTATTTAGCTCACCCCCCACCCACTTCTCTCCAGCAACCCTGTTTGTTCTCTATAGTTGAGAGTCTCATGATTTGCCTCTCTTTCTGTCTCTCTCCCTTTTTTCCTCTTCCCCTATGTTCTTCTGTTTTGTTTCTTAAATTCCACATATGATTGAAATCGTATGGTATTTGTCTTTCTCTGACTGACTTATTTCATTTAGCATAATACACTCTAGCTCCACCCACATCATTGCAAATGGCAAAATTTCATTCTTTTTGATGGCTCAGTAATATTCCATCGTGTGTGTGTGTGTGTGTGTGTGTGTGCGCGCGTGCGCGCGCGCGCCACATCTCTATGCATTCATAATTCAATGGACACTCAGGCTCTTTCCATAATTTGGCTATTGTTGATAATGCTGCCATAAACATTGGGGTGATGTGCCCCTTCCAATCAGTATTTTTGTATCCTTTGTGTAAATCCCTGGTAGTGCAATTGCTGGGTTGTAGGATAGTTCTGTTTTTAACTTTTTGAGTTATAAGTGGATTCTGATTCAGTCTGCAGATGACACAGGTTTGGAAAGGATAATGAAGATGTTAGATAACTGAATCAGCATCTAAAAAGATCAAAATACATTGGAATTACAGTGGTCAAATCTAATAAAGATCTTGGCTTTGAATACTTACAGGACTCTATTAAGTGAAAGCCTACACTTAAAAAAAAAAATTCTAGGGGCGCCTGGGTGGCTCAGTCGGTTAGGCGTCCAACTTCAGCTCAGGTCACGATCTCGCGGTCTGTGAGTTCGAGCCCCACGTCGGGCTCTGGGCTGATGGCTCAGAGTCTGGAGCCTGCTTCCGATTCTGTGTCTCCCTCTCTCTCTGCCCCTCCCCCGTTCATGCTCTGTCTCAAAAAAAAAAAAAAAAAAGTTAAAAAAAATTCTAAGTTTCAAATGAGAGCCAATAGGTAGAGTTTATAGTGAAGCAAATGATGACATTTTATAGAACTATTAAATCAATATGTATTGCCTTAGGAGGTAGTAAATTCTCTATTAAATCTTAAATATCAGGAATATTACAGAAGTATGCAGGATCTGGGCATACTTTCAACCCCGAATAGATGATTCTTTGTTGTTGAAGGGAATCATGTTTCAGCAGGGAATGACACTAGATAACTAATTCTAACTCCTAAGTTCTGTGGTATATAGTAGGAAGAGATCAGTGTTCTTGCAAGGCAGGAAAGGATTCAAAGCTGAAAAGAAGGATGTGAAGTTCAGACCAGAGACCGGGATGAGGTAGCCTTACCGAATGGCTATAAACTTAGAAATGTGAGCAGGTAGTACATTCACCTAGAAGTAGAGAGAGAGTGTTGGCATTATTTGGAATGGTGCCTATGTGACCCTTACTAGGTAGTCAATTAGAAAGGAAGAACCAGGCAGTGGGGAGGGAAAACCTCACTGATGTTTGTGTGGATTGCTGGTGAACCAGAGTTCTATAATTCTGCCACTTTCTCCTCTGGAATGCTGACTGACTTGGAGCAAAAAATGGAAGAGTTGAGCAATGTGGTAATTCAGGTTTGCAGATTGTCACGGTGAATGTAGTGGTAGAAGGTTAGGCAGATGACAGTTCCTGGGGTATTAATGATGGCAGCTTTGAATTGCTTAACTGTGTTGTCTAGCATAGACTGGAATAATCTTGGATGCTCTTAAAGGGAACGGAGTGATGAAGGTTAGGAATGATTAGAGGTACAGAAGGTTGATAAAGATGACTGTTAAGTAGGTATGTTTGGAGCAGAAATGAGGCCCAGGAATGGCAGCGTGATGGCTGGATATGCACAGGAGATCAAGTAATTTGAGGATGCCACAGGGTGCCTGTGAAGATAATCAGTGTGAACTAAGTTGTTGTGGAGGTTAAGGTAGATTTACCATGTGGAGGGGGACAGGTGGCAGGGAGTGGTCCATGACAGCAAGGATGATTTGAATAAGGTAGTGTGGGGATGGCATAGGCTTCAAATAGAAGAAAAAGAGCAAGGCTGATGGATCAGTGGGGTGGAAGCACCCTGGGGAATTGGCGGGTGTGGTAGAAAGGGAGTTCTCTGCAGGACCAGGCCTCTGGAACAGTGATTGCCAAGTATTGGCAGTCATGTATTTGTTAAAGAGGTGCACAAAATGGAGAATGAAGGAGAATTTGCCTACAAAGAAGTGGCTCTGTAAGACTTAGGAGAAGGCAGGGGTGGGGGAGATGTGCAGTGTGGGTAAACTGAGCAGCTTTCTGACTTTGCCTGATTGGTAAAGGCTGGTGAGGAAAGTTGGACAGGAGAGGGTGGGGGCAGAGCATTGGTCAGGCAGATCAGTTTGCAGAGAGGGAGATGTAACCACTGCTAATACAAGGGTCCCAAATGCCAAGGCCACTCCACCTCTTCTGCAGGTGGTGTTCACAGCTTTGGCTTTATGGAGGTTGTTTTTGGGGAAGCAGAGAATCACTCACTCCCCAGAGGATTATGATGTTAAAGAGACTTCGCCACAATATGGTTTCTGAGGCATATGGGACTCTGTCTCATCTGTAAAGCAGCAACATGGTCGGGACAGGGGAGGAAGTCCAGAGAGGCCAAATCTTCCCAACAACAAGACACTTCTCATGGGTCTATGGAAACTATCTTCACAGTCCACGGAGAAGCTGGGGTGTGGATGAAGCCGGGGTATGGGAACTTGTCTGGGCAGCACTAAGCCAGTGCCTTCTCTGTGTTTCCTTTACAGATGAACGGGACCGTGTTCAGAAGAAGACATTCACCAAATGGGTCAATAAGCACCTGATGAAGGTAGGACTCCTTCACAGATGTTGCACTGGCACCTCTGGCTGCTCTTCAGCTGGATTTATCAGTCTTGTCTCTTGGATAGTTCAGATTGCTTGTCATGTGCTCAATGTAGATACACATGTGACTTTTTAAAAATAACTAACATAGTCATAACAGTGTGGAAACTTGTACTGATCGGTTTCTTGGAGACGACAGTAATAAATGCCATTACCTCAGAAGGTTGAGGGTTGAGGTTGCCGGGGGGGGTGATTCCTAGATTCAAAGAACACTTTGTTCCTAGCTTTATAAATTATCTTCTAAACTCCCTTCTTTATTTTTTTCTAGATTTGACCACTGTGTAAGGATGGGGAAGAGGGGCTTTTATTCTCTAAGTGTACAAATCGTAAATGTTTAGTTTAAGCAATTTTTACATGTGTATATACATTATAACCACCATGCAGTTTAAGATGCAGAGTACTTCCAGAATTGCTGGTGGGGGGGGTTGGTGGGTAGGGACAGATTTTATCATTATTTTTAAATAGAGGAGAAACCTAGGCAGAGGCCTGTTATAATTTTTTTTTTTTTAACGTTTATTTTTGAGACAGAGAGCATGAACGGGGGAGGGGCAGAGAGAGAGGGAGACACAGAATTGGAAGCAGGCTCCAGGCTCTGAGCCATCAGCCCAGAGCCCAACGCGGGGCTCGAACTCACGGACCGCGAGATTGTGACCTGAGCTGAAGTTGGACGATTAACCGACTGAGCCACCCAGGCACCCCAAGCAGAGGCCTGTTAAAAGCCCACCTCAGGGAGCGCCTGGATGGCTCACTTGGTTGAGTGTCTGACTTCAGCTCAGGTCATGATCTCATAGTTTGTGAGTTCGAGCCCCACATCGGGCTTGCTGCTGTCATTGTAGAGCCCGCTTCAGATCCTCTGTCACCGCTTCTCTCTGTCCCTCCCCTGCTCACACTCTCGCTCTCAAAATAAATAAAAACATTAAAAAAAACACACACACACCTCAGGCTAAGCAGTGTGACTAATATGGCAGTCAATATTTGAAAACAAAAGTTTTGAATATTGTATAATAATTACTCAAATAATTCAGAAAATTTTGAGTTATATTGATTACTGCTCGGGAAAGGTCACCAGTGACCTCTTAATTGCTGTATCCAGTAGCCTGGTTTTGTCTTTCTCTTATTTGATTTCTCTACAGCATCTGATACTGTTGATTAATTTATTATTTCTTAAAACCCTCTTTTATGTTGGTTTCTCCTACACTGCTTTTTCCTGAATTACCTCTTTCCTCTATGAATGCCTTTTTCATGCTTCTCTGGCCTTTCTTTCTGACTTCTCCATGTTGCTGGTCCCTAGGGTCCTAACCTTACCCATTTTCTAGTTTTGTTCTCTGTACTCGTCTTTGGCAGTCTCTTGTGTTAGTCACAGGGATCACTGGTGGCGCGGAATGCAAGAAAGCACAGGAAGAAAAAGAATACAAGGTGATCTCATAGAATCTGGTGTCTGGAGGCAGCTAGGCTTTACGAAAAACTAAACATTATCAGGCAGCTAGTCTCTTTTTATGAGGCCTTGTGTTCTTTCACTTTTATTTCTTTCTGTATGCCTCCTGTGTCTCTGCATTTCTCCCATCGCTTGTGTGTAAGCTGTGGTGGTTGTCTCTCAAATGGTGATATAAACCCTTGTGGCTGCAGGATTCTGAAGACAATAGAAAATCTGATCGGCTGGGGTTTTTTTTTCCTCCATGGGTCAGGTGTCCATCTATAGCTCAGTTATCTGTAGCTAGGGAGATGGTTACATAAATTAAACATACCTCCTTAGGGCCACTTGTTTAATGGGAATTGCAGTTGAGGGCAGTTTTCAAACTATAAAGTATGGATAAGGACATAATGAGGGGCACCTGGGTGGCTCAGTCTGTTAAGCGTCTGACTCTTGATTTCAGCTCAAGTCATGATCTCTTGGTTCTCTCTGAGATTAAGCCCCACGTGTGGCTCTATGTTAATAGTGCAGAGCCTGCTCAGCATTCTTTCTCTGCCACTTATGTGTGCACACGCACTCTCTCTCTCTCAAAAAAAAGGACATAATAATAGAGCCATTTCCTGTATTCTTTCCTAAGCCAAAGACCGTGTACTAGACACGTTCATCTGGATGTCACTCAGACATATCTTATATTCAGCACATCCCAAATTGCTAAATATTTTCACTCACGTACCTAGCTGTCCAAATTAGGAACCTAGAATCGTACTATTTTCAGCCTGCCAATCATCCCCTTGTCACCAGCTCCAGTCACTCACTTCCAACTCAGAAAATGCTTGCATCTGACTTTTCCTCTCTATCTCCATGACTTCTGTTCTAGTCTAGGGCCTCTTCAGCTTGCCTTGACCACTGTAATAGTTCCCAATATTGTTTTCTGTAGTAACAATGTTAAGGAAAATAGTTTACTGAGTGCTTCCTGTAAAGCGGACATTCTGTACTAAGTCCCTTACATGCATTATCTCATTTAATCCTCACTGACGATTGCTGTAGACTCTATAATTTTCCCATTTTATCAATGAGGAGAATGAGGTTTAGGGAGGTTAACTTGTTCAAGGTCACACCACTAGAAAGAGACAGAACTGAAATTTTAGAATTCAGGCAGCCTAAAGTCTAGAACTTGTGCTGTTAACATCAGTAATGGCCCCGGCTTCTGCCTACGTTTCCAGCCTCAGAGTGTTGAATTTCCCTCCTACCTCAGGCTCTTGCTGAACCATGTGCCATGCTATTTTATGACTCTGTATCTTTGCTCATGCTGCTTTCTCTGCGTGGAGCCTTCTCCAGCTCTGTTTTACTTGCATAATACCAATTTAACACCTCCTCAATAAATATTTTCCGGAATCTCCCATATGGAATTGACTACCATTTTCTTTGTGCCCTCACTGTATTCCTTACATACTTCTGTTACAGTATTTATATACATTCCATATTTTCTGTTTGATTGTAACTTGAAGGCAGATCTTATGTCTTATTTTGTTAGTGTCAGAAGAAAGAAGAAAGGAAGAGACACATGGAGAGAAAATTGCTATTCCCCTCTAATTCCTTCAGTGTGTACCATTTGCCCTCAGTTTGGTGACACAGAACTCTATCATGATGCAGAACCCTTCCCAAGCTGGTTCCAAGCTGCCCAGCTTCATTTGCAGGCATTCTCGCCTGTGTGGCCTGTGCTTGGTCACATGACACAACTCAGTGCTCCCTAAACACTGTGTGCTTTCACACCTCTTTGCTTATTCATTTCTCTCTCCCGGGAATGCACATCCCAGTGTCCTCTGCCTGGCCATCACCCACTTACCCTTTAAGGCCCAGCTCCAATATCCCCTTCCTGAGAATCTGACCTCCAGTCCTTAGACTAAATTAATTGCCACTCTCTGTTCCACACCACTTTGAAGTGATGCCTCGTGTGCTCACTCATTGGTCTCCTCCGTCAGTGCACTCACTGAGGGCTAGGGTTTGTATTGTACTACTTTGTCTACTATGTACTGCACCACAGATGTGAGAAGTACCCAGTATTTGTTGCCCTGAGTAAATAATATTCTAATAGTGCTTTATAGCTTATAAAGCACATTCTTATCTGGCTTGATTCTTATAATAACTGAAGGAAGTAAAGGTTTTTTTGTTTTTTTTTTTAATTTTTTTCAACGTTTTTTATTTATTTTTGGGACAGAGAGAGACAGAGCATGAATGGGGGAGGGGCAGAGAGAGAGGGAGACACAGAATCGGAAACAGGCTCCAGGCTCCAAGCCATCAGCCCAGAGCCTGACGCGGGGCTCGAACTCCCGGACCGTGAGATCGTGACCTGGCTGAAGTCGGACGCTTAACCGACTGCGCCACCCAGGCACCCCGGAAGTAAAGGTTTTTAATCCTCTTGATGCTCACAACTAAGGAAAGTGAGAGTCAGAATGATAAAGTGACTTTCCCAAGATCATACAGCTGGTGGAAGGATGGAGCTAGGGATCACTCACAAGTCTCATGATGAAAATTACTTGTTCTTTCTACTAAATATGCCCCCAATTTATTTTTTCATGCCTCATCTCTAACAATCAGAAGAACTGAATTTATCCTGACTCAGGCTTGTCCCTTAAACTTTGTACTTTGAATACAAATGCACTGGCTCGCTGCTGTTGCTGGTTGGACCTCTGCCTCAGTGCTGTGTGATGACAGGAGGCCCAGGGAGGGAGAAACCAGATGAATACAGTGGAGCATTGTTAGAAATTGGAAGCTGGCCAGAACTTTACTTCAGTCCCCGGCTATTTTTCATCTCTTCTCAGACACCCAGCCAAGGGCATTTCTCATCTAGGGATATTTCAGAGGGAGTCACTGCTAATCAGAATCACTGCTCCATGCTGGCATCCTTTGAACTTTGGTCTGAGAATTACAGATCGAGATTTGCTTTTTGTAGTTCAGGCATCCCTTGCTGTGCTCCCCAAGTACACCCAGATTAACGTGGCCATTGGCAAGTAGATGGATATAAGATCAAAGCAACCAAGCCTCCTAAGTTCTGGATTTAGTTGACCTAGGATCCCTTGGATCCCCAGCTATCTCTGTGGGAAACAGTTTGTTGTGGAATAAGCAAATTAATTCTTCTTTCTTAGTTGAGAACACTGTTGGTCCAATCTTAAAAGAGATTTGCTAAGGCTGTTAGCATCTTAATATATAAGTAACCTAATTTAGAATGCAAGCCTACAAACCCAAGAGTTCTGAGCATATACTAGAACCATCAAAAGGAAAAATCTAGAGTTTTGTTATTTAAAAAAAAATTTTTTTTCAAGTAGACGCCTCACCCAACGTAGGGCTCGAACTCATGACCTCGAGATGAAGAGTTGCATGCTCTACTGGCCAAGCCAGCCAGGCACCCCCAAATATCCAAAGTTTTAAATGAGCGCAGGTCTTTCACAGGTAAAAAGTCTGGGACAATTATAATCTGTTTTTTAGCATTAGCTTTTAGGCTTTTCCTCAAGGATAAATTTGGCCATGGAATCAATATGGAATTCCCCTTACAGTTTAGAAATCCGAGTTCAGGGGCACCTGGGTGGCTCGGTTGGTTAAGCATCCAACTTCAGCTCAGGTCACAAGCTCCCGGTTCGTGTGTTCGAGCCCCACATCAGGCTCTGTGCTGAGAGCTCAGAGCCCAGAGCCTACTTCAAATTCTGTCTCCCTTGCTCTCTGCCCCTCCCCTACTTGTGCTGTGTCTCTCACTGTCTCTCAAAATGGAATAAATGTTAAAAAAAAAAAAAAAAAAGAAAGAAATCTATGAATTCAGGGGCGCCTGGGTGGCTCAGTCGGTTGAGCATCTGACTTTGGTTCAGGTCATGATCTCACGGTTCATGGGTTCAAGCTCCGTGTTGGGCTCTGTGCTGACAGCTTGCTCAGAGCCTGGAGCCTGCTTTGGATTCTGTGTCTCGCTCTCTCTGGCCCTCCCCCGCTCACTCTGTGTCTCACTGTCTCTCTCAAAAAGAAAATAAAAACATTTTAAAAAAAGTTACTAGGTTCACTTTTACATACCCTGTACCTTTTATAAGTGTAGATGAGAATAAATAACATTCTTCTCTTTAAAACTTTCTTCTCTGACCTGTTTATCATTCTTCAACATAGTTTGGGTCAAGGAAATTGAGCTGCTTGTGTTTCTTTTAAGTCTTAGAGGAAAGGTTTTTTTGATCAGGGTTTCTGCAGGTGTCAAAGAATACCACATGACAATCCTTGGTTCTCTTTGGGAAAGGAAGAGGTCCTCTTAATATGTCCTTTCTACCCTTCAAGCATCATGGAAGCCTTGTGAAGGGAAAGAGCACTGAACTTGGAGTTGGGAGACAGTGATGGACACTTCCCATATCAGTGATCTTATACAGGGTACCTAGCTTGACCAGGCAACACTTTTCTCATCTGCCAGCTGGGAGTGTTAAAATCCCTTTGGGCCAGATTCTGATTCCAAGTACCCAAGTGCAGTTTGTTCCCTTTGCTAAAGCTACTCAGAAATTTGGGGAAGCTGTTTCTTTTTCTGTAACTTCAAATTAATCTTCTTTTTTTTTTTTTTTTTAATGGGCTCTACACCCAACACGGGGCTTGAAATCATGACCCTGAACCAAGATCATGCATCTCATGCTCTACTGACTGACCCATAACACCCATAACTTCAAGTTAATCTGTAAAGAACTGGGAGAGCAGAGCTTTCCTTAGCTTATTGATGCACAGGAATTGAGGAGGACTGGCCTCGGTGGACTTGATCCCTCAAAACATAGTCATTCCTTAATTTTTAAAAATAGCTATTTTGAGATTTAATTCACGTAGCCTACAATTTACCCATGTTTAAAGTATACAATTCAGTGACTTACAGCATATTCAGAGTTGTGCAACAATCACCACAATCCATTCTAGAACCCTTTCATCATCCCCAAAAGAAACCCTGTACTCTTCAGTCATCACCCCAGTCCCTCTGTACCATCCCCCAGCCCCAGACAACCACTAATCTACTTTCTGACTCTTTAGATTTGCCTATTCTAGATATCTTTTATAAATGGAATCATACAATATGTGGTCCTTTGCTTTTTGTAACTGGCTTCTTTCACTTAGCATAATGTTTTCAGAGTTCATCCACATTATAGCATGTATCAGTATTTAATTGCCAGATAATACTCCACTGTATGGATGTGCAACATTTTGTTTACCAATTTATCAATTGATAGACATTTGGATTATTTCCACTGGCTGTTATGAACAATGAATGCTGTGAACATGCATTCATTTTTTTTTTTTTTCCTGGACAGATATTTTCAGTTCTCTTGGATATTCACCTGGGAGTAGAATCACTGGGTCATATGGTAACTTGTGTTTAGCTTTTTGAGGAACTGTCAGACTGTTTACCAAAGCGACTGCACCATTTTATATTCCCACCAGCAATGTGTGAGGGTCCGTTTCTCTATATCCTCATCAACAGTTATAATCCATCTTTTTTATTATAATCATCCTCTTGGGTGTGGACTGATATCTTACTGTAGTTTTGATTTACATTTTCCTTATGGCTAATGATTTTGAGTATCTTTTCATCAGTTTGT
This sequence comes from Herpailurus yagouaroundi, assembly GCF_014898765.1. Taxonomy (NCBI): domain Eukaryota; kingdom Metazoa; phylum Chordata; class Mammalia; order Carnivora; family Felidae; genus Herpailurus; species Herpailurus yagouaroundi. The sequence goes on from NW_024412388.1 coordinate 30,438,098, forward strand.
TAGCCATTTGTATATATTCTTTGGAGACATTCGCTAATGTTGACAGTGATTTTCACAGGGAATGCAAACAGGCAAAAACCTGAGTAGCTGAAGTTATTCACTCATCTTTTTGTTGACAGAATAGCATGAGTATTAGATGGAGAAAAAGATACATATTGATGATTCCTGATCAGTCTTGGCTTTGACTGCCTCTAAAACATCTGATGCTTGGTCCACTGGACTTTTCCTTTTCCTTTTCCTTTTCCTTTTCCTTTTCTTTTTCCTTTTCCTTTTCCTTTTCCTTTTCCTTTTCCTTTTCCTTTTCCAGTCTTATTGAGACAGAGTTGACATACATCACTGTATGAGTGTAATGTGTATAGCACAATGGTTTGAGTTACCTATATTATGAAATGATTAGCAGTAAGTTTAGTTAGCATCCACAATGTCATATGAATACAATAAAAAGAGAAAGCAAAAAAAGAAAAATTTTTCCTTGTAATGACAATTCTTAGGATTTATTTTTAACAACTTTCATATATATCATACAGCATTGTTAGCTTTTTTTTTTTTTTTTTTTGGCTATTGGACTTTTTCTTTTATCTTTTTTTTTAAAGTTTATTTATTTTGAGAGGAAGAGGGAGAGAGTGGGGGATGGGCAGAGAAAGAATCCCAAGCAGGCTCCACACTTAGTGCAGAGCCTGATTTGGGGCTCAGTCTCTTTTTTTTTTTTTTTAATTTTTTTTTTTAAATTTTTTTTTTTTTTAACGTTTATTTATTTTTGAGACAGAGAGAGACAGAGCATGAATGGGGAAGGGGCAGAGAGAGAGGGAGACACAGAATCGGAAGCCGGCTCCAGGCTCTGAGCGGTCAGCACAGAGCCCGACGCGGGGCTCGAACTCACGGACTGGGAGATCGTGACCTGAGCCGAAGTTGGCCGCTCAACCGCCTGAGCCACCCAGAAGCCCCTGGGGCTCAGTCTCTTAACTGTGAGATCATGACCTGAGCTGAAATCAAGAAAGAGTTGGTCGTGGGGCGCCTGGGTGGCGCAGTCGGTTAAGCGTCCGACTTCAGCCAGGTCAGGATCTCGCAGTCCATGAGTTCGAGCCCCGCGTCAGGCTCTGGGCTGATGGCTCAGAGCCTGGAGCCTGTTTCCGATTCTGTGTCTCCCTCTCTCTCTGCCCCTCCCCCGTTCATGCTCTGTCTCTCTCTGTCCCAAAAATAAGTAAACGTTCCAAAAAAAGAAAATTTTAAAATAAAAAATAAAAAAAAAAAAAAGAAAGAGTTGGTCGCTTAACCACCTGAGCCACCAGGTGCCCTGCTATTGGACTTTTTCTTAAGAGATTTATGGAAAACTTTAGAGGCAACTTGATATGTGCAGAAGAGATAAAGACTTTGGAATGGGGCAGAATTGGAGACCTGGATTTTATTGGCCTGACCGTTTACTAGCTGTGTGATCTTGGGATGTGGATTGAACCCTCCAAATCCCATCTCTGTATCTGAAAATTTTCTAACAAAGAAGCACTAGTGTTAGCTAGTACTTTATCCATCTGTAGGCAGAGCTGTGCCCAATATGCTTCAGAAACACTATTGTTTCTGTTATTGAAAATTCTCAGGAAAAAAATGCTCCCCTCCCTTCCCCCATTATCTCTGTCTATATCTATCTTTTATAGTTTTTCATAGTTAGTCATTATAACCAAAGACTGAGAGACAAAATAAACTCATTTCACCTAAGTTTTTTGTAAGGTGGTTGAATTTTGCTATTTGCAGGTGTGAAACATAACTGGCATTTTTATTTATTTTTTATTTATTTATTTATTTATTTTTTTTTTTAATTTTTTTTCAACGTTTATTTATTTTTGGGACAGAGAGAGACAGAGCATGAACGGGGGAGGGGCAGAGAGAGAGGGAGACACAGAATCGGAAACAGGCTCCAGGCTCTGAGCCGTCAGCACAGAGCCCAACGCGGGGCTCGAACTCCCAGACCGCGAGATCGTGACCTGGCTGAAGTCGGACGCTTAACCGACTGCGCCACCCAGGCGCCCCGTAACTGGCATTTTTAGAAGGAGATATTGAGGCCTTGATGTGAAATTAACTTTGTATTTCAAAATACCACCTTTTTCTTTTTAGTGCTCGTGGTATTTAGTGTCCTTTTGATAATATGATCTCACTTGGTCCTCATTCCTATTATTATTCATTTAAATAATTATTCAGTGCCCATTCTTGATTTTAATACCTTATGCTCAGGTCTTACCTATCAAAAATAAGTCCCTCATTGTCATTTCTCTTTTTAACCCTTAACATCAAGTACTTCATATTTTCCCACTTTATTTATTTATTCATTTTGAACTTTTAATTCTTTTTATTTTTTTTATTTGAATTAAAAAAATTTTTTTTAACGTTTATTTATTTTTGAGACAGAGAGAGACAGAGCATGAAGGGGGGAGGGGCAGAGAGAGAAGGAGACACAGAATCGGAAGCAGGCTCCAGGCTCTGAGCCATCAGCCCAGAGCCCGACGCGGGGCTCGAACTCACGGACCGCAAGATCGTGACCTGAGCTGAAGTCGGACGCTTAACCGACTGCGCCACCCAGGCGCCCCTATTTTTTTTTTTATTTGAGAGGGAGAGAGAGAGCAAGCGAGTGGGGGAGAGGAGCAGAGGGAGAGAGAGAGAGAGAGAGAGAGAGAGAGAGAGAGAGAGAGAGAATTCCAAGGAGGCTCCATGCTCAGTGCAAAGCCCAATACGGAGCTCCACCCCATGACCTTGAGATCATGACCTGAGTCACCCAGGCACCCCTCACTTTTTTATTTATTTTTTTTAACCCACCATTCATTTATGATCTGATTTCTATTCTACCACTCTCTAGAAAACGATTCTCACAAAAAACACTGTTATTTGTAAGAAAACTAAAAAACACTTTCTTGGTCCTTATCCTTGTCCTGGAGCATTTGATACTAGCAATAATCCACCCCTTCCTCGATCACCCTTTCTTGTTTTTTTGCCTACTTCTTTCACTGCCTTTTTCCACCCTGTCCTTTGTTGATTACTTTTCCATCTCCTGCCTTCTAATTTTGGCTATTCCCGCAGGCTCAGTCCTTAGCACTCTGTCTTCTTTCTTGCCCCTAACCCAGAAAGGCCAACATTTCCCATGTCTTTAGCTAGCACCTCTCTGCATATGACTTCTAAACTTAAGTTCTCAGCTGACCCAAATTGAATTCTGGTATTTTCAGCTGCTTCCAGAACATTACCGTTTGTAGCTCCTTTTCTACTCTTTTAAATTCAACATATTTAAGGGGCTCCTGGGTGGCTCCCAGTCAGTTAAGTGTCTAACTCTTGATTTCAGCACAGGTCACTGTCTCACAGTTTGTGAGATCGAGCCCCACGTCAGGCTCTGTGGTGGCAGCTTGGAGCCTGATTGGGATTGTCTTTCTCTGTCTCTTTCTGCTCCTCCCCACACCCTCCCCCTCAAATAAATAAATAAACTTTAAATAAAATAAATTCAGTATATTTAAAATTGAACTTACCAAATCCATTCTTTCCAACCCTCATGACCTGCTTATGCAACCATGGTGCACCATGGTTGCGCAAGCTTGAAACCTTGGACCCACTTGATGGAGAGGTCTTGAAATTTTGGAGCCACTGGTGTGCTGGAGCTAGCTTACATGGGCTCATGAGAACTGAATACTAATTCTGTGAGTTGGTTGATAAGCACAGCCATTATGAAATATTAAATTATATAAGCTTACAATGAAATAAGTTATATTTAAAATAATGGTAATAAATACTCAAAACACATCATCTCATAATTATTTTACTACATGTTAATATTTTCTATGCTCTTGAAGTTAATTATGTATGCTGTATCTCTGATGGAAAAGTATATAATGGTGTGCTCTTGTACATTTCTTCCTGACATCACTTTTAGTGATAGTATATTAGTGGCTGGAAATTGGTCATGGTGGGAGTATTTACATGATGGAAATCAACAAATGCTACAAGTCTGAGCTAGATGTGTTATTTTGTTTAGACTTAAAGTGGTGGAGAAAATGTTAATATTGCAGATTAAACCAAAAAGTGTGTTATACCTGTATTCACATTGTGAATAACACAAAAATTAAAGAAATGTTCCTTTGAAGTTTGAAAGCTATTACCCAATTCATCATGAACCATTTTCTCCAACTGGGTAATCTACCCATCACCTTCCTACTCCTTTACTCACACAGGTACAAACACGCATCTTGCATGTTTTCACCTCTGTACCTTGTCTTCTGTGGTTTTTCATCTTCTGTCTTTCTATCAAAACATTTTCTAATCCTTCCAGTTCTTTCTCTTCCAGGAAGTCTCCCCAGATATTTCCAGCCTTTATCTTTTTTTTTTTTTTTATTAAGTAATCTCTGCACTCAACTTGGGGCTTGAACTCATAACCCTCAGATCAAGAGTCACATCCTCTACCAACTGAACCATCCAGGCACTCCATAGCCTTTATCTTTTCGGACTCCCATTCTGTTTGGAATGCTAGAATATTACAATTGGAAATGACTATAGTACAGTTTTCCACTCAGATGTGGAAATCCAGTATCCCAGTCTCTGCTTGAAGAATTCAGTGACTAGAAACCCACGACTTCTGAAAGTAGCCCTTTTTATTGTTGTCTAGACAATTATTTATATTGAAAATTAATCTTCCTTATGCTTGCCACTACTAGTCTTCTGATTCTGTGTTGTGTCACCCACCCCATGGAGTTGTCACTGGACTTGTAACAAACCAGAAAACCTATTTCTGCTTCCTGCAGCTATGTGACTTTAACTTCTCAAGGTCTCAGCTTCCTCAGGCCCTTCGTGGATACAAGAATAAACTTCACAGGGCTGTTGTTTGGTTTAAATAAATATAAAATAAGATTGTGGCTGATTATAAAGCATAGTAGTTAATGGCAAAGACTAAATTCAGAAAGACCAACCTGAGGCCAGTTTTCCCACTTGTGATCTTGGGCAAGTTATTTAACACTCTGTGCCTCATTTCCTCACGTGTAAAATAGGAATAACACCTGCCTTATCAATGTGAGAGAGAGATGAGATAATGTGTACAGCATTCACCATGGTGTTTGACATGGACCACATATTTTTCTAAAGTGAGATCTTTTTTCCCATAGTTTCAGTTCTAAAATTGGAATTATTTTTTTCACAAGGAAAATAACCCTCAAATTCACTATTAGAAATATTTGGTAAGAGAGGAGTTAAAATATAGGTACATCCTGTCAAACACTGGGTACCTAGCATTTTTGTTTCCTTTGCACTCTAGAAGGCTTTTCTGATTCTGACTGGACTCCTCCATCTGCATTGGTCATTGTATCACATTTTGGTCCATAATAATTCCTGAGAGGTTTCAGGATGGTGACTCTCCATCTCCTTGTCCAGTCTTTCTTGAATATTGTTTAGAGTTGGCTAGAGTATGTAGTGGATCTGGCTTCTATTTTAAAAACACACATACATTTCTGGTAAGTGTTACATTTCATATGTATTGTACTCCAAAACTGAAAATTCCTGAATTTTATTATTGTTTCATATTTCAAATTCTTTAATCTGTGTTTACCTAGAATCAAAAACTCTTGTGTAGATAATAAGAGATTTTGAGACCAAATAAAAATCTGTTTCATTCTCATGCACAGGTCCGCAAGCACATCAATGATCTTTATGAAGATCTGCGGGATGGCCACAACCTAATCTCTCTGCTGGAGGTCCTCTCAGGCATCAAACTGGTGAGCTTCTCTCTTCTTCTCATGAGTGACCTTGCAAACATGGCCCTGTTAATGACATACCAGTCCATCGTGTTGAATGCCAGGACAGTGGCCGCCACTGCCTGCTCTCTGTTACTTGGGAGAAAGAAGTAGAAGACATTATTGGTGGACTTTGCTTCTAAGTCATACTTACAGTTTTAAAATGATGTAGTTTCATCTTAATGTGAATTGATGTGTCATATTCTCATTTCTTGATGGAATCAGGTATCGGTTTTATTCCTTTCATATGCATTTTTTTTCTCCTTATTTGTTCTTTATCTATTTGTTGGTACACTATTTCAGGAACAATAGATTCACATTTAAAGATTTTTTTTAGTGGGATGCCTGGGTGGCTCAGTCAGTTAAGTGTCCAACTCTTGATTTCGGCTCAGGTCATGATCTCGAAGTTCCTGAGTTTGAGCCCCGCATTGGGCTTTGCGCTGACAGTGTGGAACCTGCTTGGAATTCTCTCTCTGTCCCTCCCCTGCTCTTAGGCGTGCACTCTCTTTCTCTCTCTCTCTCTCTCTCTAAATAAATAAATAAATAAATAAATAAATAAACAAACTTAAAAAAAATAAAGATTCTTTTTAGTAAGGTATATTTTTCTTTCTAGAGTTTTCTTTCTAGTCTATATAGGTGCTCCTATTTTCCCATCTGTTGTGAATTGTTTTATTTTCTGTATTCAGCTAAGGATATGAAGTTTATATTAAAAGCCCTGGTATTTAAGGGTGCCTGGGTGACTCAGTCGATTAAGTGTCCAACTCTTGATTTTGACTCATGTCATGATCTCACGGTTCATGAGTTCAAACCCCGAGTTGGGCTCTGTGCTGACAGCAGGGAACCAGCATGGGATTCTCTCTCTGTCTCTCTCTCTCTCTCCCCCTCCCCCTCCCCCTCCCCCTCTCCTTCTCTCTGCCCCTCCCCTGCCCACACGTGCTCTCCCTCTCTCTTTCTCTCTCAAAGTAAATTAATAAACTTAAAAAAAAATCCTAGGTATAGAGTTATTGTTTCCAGTTCACCTCACTTTCTTCCTTCTTTGATTCACTGAATCTCAGAGGTTTGGAGAAGTACTGAAGTTGCTATCTGAACACAGTCCTGGATGCAGTACATTTGAATTCCTTGGATAATTAAATATGCCTGCCTACTCCCAAATGTGTTAAGTAAGCATTGCTTGTGGGAAACACCTGTGTATCTAAAGACAAATCTGCCTGAGCTTCTTGGCTTATCAAAATAACCCCACTTGTGGGTTCTTTGTTTTGAGGGGGGTGGGGTGGACAGAGAGAGGGAATCCCAAGCAGGTTCCATGCTGTCAGCACAGAGCCTGACGTGGGGCTCTGTCTCATGAACCATGAGATCATGACCTAAGCCGAAATCAAGAGTCAGACGCTTGATTGACTGAGACACCCAGGTGTCCCAACATAGTTTTCATTTAGAAAAGTCCAGGGGTAAATACTGGAAACATCTCTGGGGGAAAACATGAACTGAAGTAACTCAAGCATTCATTGCCTTTGGTGAATTCTCAGTCAGCATTTGCTGTTTTTGAAGAAGGGAATTTAGCACATTAGATTTTGCTCCTTAAGTATTATTCACCTTCTTCAAGGATTGGGGCTTGGCTTCCCATGGGTCCTTTGTTTTGGTTTCGCATCTTTTTTGTCTTACGGTAGAATTACTTTTCTGATTTTTCCCCCTGAGAGAGCCTGAGTGGAGCAGGGGCAGAGGGAGCGAGGGAGAGAGAACCCTAAGGAGGCTCTGCTTCCACTGTGGGGGTACTCAATGTGGGGCTCGATCTCATGACTGTGAGATCATGACCTGAGCCAAAATCAAGAGTCAGATGCTTAAACTGACCGAGCCACCCAGGTGCCCCTACTTTTATAATTTTTAATGGACTTAAATTGACAGATGCTTTTATTAGCACAGCCACTGCTGGCGAATTCCACTTCTTATCTGGCCCTCATTTATAAATCTCATAAGTAATCGTAATGTCACTTTCACATTGCTGGACTTTAACTCACAAAGTTACATTTTGGGCAATTTGGCTGGGATATTTGATGAACTTGTAGGGATTTTATATTGAAAGTGATTCTTTTTTGGTGACGTTGCTTATAAAACCGTCTGAAAACACTCCAATCTAATTTCTTTGCCTAACCTTTGAAAACATGCAAGTTGTTTATGGAGATATTCATAGCATATCATCTTTTCACTGAGAACTATCCAGATACCTCTTTCATGATTATTCTCAGAATCTCCTTCTCCTTTAGTTGATTCACAAAAAGAGAGAATGGGCAGCCATGGAGAATTGAAGATGTGTTTCAGACTAAGTGTTCGATATAACCATGTGATCTGGTCTTGATACGGTTTTGCATGTTTTGGGTTGTGGGAGGGTATTTTCATATTTATTTTCACTTTTTAAAAAAAATGTTGCATTCATTTCCTTCTCATTTTTGTGTTGTGAATTTCCTGTCACTATGTCATGTTTTTGCCTTGGTTGGTGGCCAAAGGAGCCAGCAGGGCTGAAGACCCTCCGTCTCGTGAGCATGCCCTCCTGGCGCCATACAAACAGCGAAGAGCAGGAGGAGGAAGATGAGGATGATGTAGTAGGTCCTCCTGGGATGCCAGGATCCCAGCCAGCACCGCAGGGCCATCAGAGAGTCTGAGGTTCTCGAGGTCTCCAAGTACCTCAGTTACCAATCGCCTTCTTCCCTCTGCACCTGGGAATTTTCGGTCCCAAAGAAAGTGGTTAAAACTAATTGTGCCTCTTGCCACTGTTAGATGATCCTGGAGTGGGGGTTGTTTTGCTTATCTGAGAGTGGTTGGCACAGAAAGAATAATGGTGTTTGGAGGTGTCAAGTGCCTTTGTGACCTGGAGACCAGTAGCTTTCTTGGTGGCCTTGCTGTGTTGTCTGAGTCTGGATTGCAGAACTGTGGAAAGTTTAGTTGAAGGCATGACAGTTAATTGCTCACGGCTCCACACTTGAGACTAACTCTCTCTCTCCACCCTCTGTAGCCTCCAGGTTCTCACCACACACCATGTCATTTGTTTTCAAAACAGCCTGTAGTTTGCAAACCACTCACTGCATGGAGATACGCTGCTTTGGTCAATAATATCTCTAGAGGACAGAGATTTTAACTTGCATGTTCTTAGGGTATTTATTTTTGGTGGGAAGTACCAAGGAATAAAGATAAGAGTGTGTGAGAAGGGCATTTCCTGTTTGTGGGCCCTAAATTATAGCCCGTAATCTTTCTCCAGAAACAGGGATTAAGCAATATCCCTGTTTCCTGTCCTCTTAAAGTCATTTTTCACCTCTTTAGAATCTCCCTTCCCATTGCCTTAGACTCTTCACTTTGATAGGCTCTGTCATCCTCAAAGCCATGTTCACAAGTAGTTTAGCTGAAATGACTGGAAAGAGGTTCTTGCTAGAGGATTTTCCTAAACCTTTGACTTAAGAAGTTATCCTGTGGCCCAGAGGCGCCTCAACATCTCTGTAGATTATCCTCATTTGGGAGTGTTGTTTAGAAGTGTTGGGGGCATCTCCCCTTATCTTTACACGCATTTGGTTACTTTTTGTGTTTCAACCTGGGACGAAGTTTCCTCTGTACAAGCACCTGGCCGCATAGCTACCTTATTCATCAGCCTTTAATTAGTACCACTTTGACATTTACAAATGAGTTGGGTATATATAATCTAGTAAGAGTGATGTTTCAGTCCCAATTTTAGTAAAATAAAAGCAACATTGGAAAATGAGCAGGAGAAAAGGTTCCAGAGACAGATAGCCACCCCTTGCATGCTGTCACTGGATACACTGATTTTAGCCACATTTGGATGGATAGTAGCTGAGCTATGGACAGGGTACCAGGGGCACGGGATGGAGATGAGCTTCTCTCCAGTGGTTTGTATGACATCTGGGACTGAGAGACTAGCAGAAAATACCTTTCTTTGGAGTATCATTGTTGAGTGGCCCTACTCATCAAGGTTTTCATTGTTGTTGGTATTTCTTATTGAGGTCCAAGGTGACTTTTTTAAATGGACACCCATCTGCCTGGAAAATAGGTTTCTTCCTGATTTTTGTCTCTCGTTTTTGAGTTTTTCACTTGTTTATTGAGCATGTATAACTCTTCATTCCCTGGTTTAAAATTGGCTACCTCTAGCTTCTTTTGCCAGGTTTTTAATAAGGTTGGCTCTAATTACTGTGTAGTATGCAATTAGGACTTTCTGCCCTTTCCTTAAAATAGCATTTAACTGTGATTTTAGGAGCCACAGAGCCAGAGACTTTGTTCCCATTAACTGCACATCCAGAATCAGGTTCTGCCGTATATGGCCACAGAAGACCCTGTACAGGAGCTGCGGCACTGATTCGACACTAGTAGTCTACCCACACTGTGTGTTCTCAGGAGGCACAGTGGGAAACCAGCATCATGGAGGCCTCAGAGAGCATGGCGAAACACACACAGGCCTTGCCACTAAGGGGTGCTTTATGTAATGCTCCCCTGGCTGGCTTCAACCACGAGGAATTCTGTGTGGTCTTTCAGTCCCTGAAATGAAAAAGGATGGGGCTCTGCATGGGTAAACTGGTGTAGCTAAAATTACCATCTCTTTTTGTTTGTTTGCAGCCCCGGGAGAAGGGCAGGATGCGTTTTCATAGGCTCCAGAATGTGCAGATTGCCCTGGACTTCCTAAAGCAGCGGCAGGTAAGACACTTCCATGCTTTCCCTATTCTGCCATGGAGTGTTGACATTTGACCCTTACTTAGGAATGTTTTCAGTGTCCCTAGTGAGCCCTTGGTAATTGCTCCATCTGGCCCAGTCTGAGTCTTGTTTGCTAGTGAACGATTTCATTATGGCTGGACAAATCATTTGGTGGTCCTTGCATAGAATCTAAGGCCTTCCTGAATGGGAGAGTGTCAACAGAGAAGAGCAAGATGCTAAAGATGGAAACTTACGGACTTACCTAAGGTGGGGGTCAAAAGGAAGATGGAAAATAAATTGTCAAAGAAGATGGAAAAAAGTACCTGATCCAGGAAGAGGAGAAACCAGAATGCTACATGATCCTGAAGAGTAGATGAGGGGCTGGTCAGGATTGGCCATTGTGTTGGTGCCACATGAGGTCTGAGGCCGACAAGCATTGGTGACTTGAGAACAGTCTGAATAGAGCAGAAGAGCTCTTGGAGTTAGCGGGTTAGAGCAGTTTAGTGGGCCTGGATATAAGAAGGGAAAAAAGTTTTCCACGTGTTTTTACACATAGGAGGAGAAGCCAGTGAAGAGAGGCAGACAGGGATGAGAGTGAGGAGGAGTGCTGACAGTGACAAAATATCAGCCTGGGAGATGCCACAGAGAGGTTCTAGCCCAGCAGCTTCATTTCCTAGATAAGGAAAGTGAGATCTGGCGGGGTGAAATGACCTGCCCCAGAGCGCACAGGCTAGAGCAGAGCTGGGACTTCCACCCAGGCCTCCTGCCATGGAGTTCAGTGTTCCTGCCACTGTCCGTGCTGTTTCTACACACTGCCCCTCCCCCTGCCCCACCCCTGCTTTCTAACGGATGGAAACAAATTCAGGGATTGAGGGTGAGATCCTGAGCACAGCTGGTGTGGTTATCTTTGAAAAAGAAAAGGAAAATGCCGCTTTCTTTGAGATACAGGGAAAAGGAAGGAGGAGGGATGAAGATGCAGGGGTGGGGTGGCAGGAAGGAAGATGGAAGAGGGGGTCAGAGAGTTTGTCTGCTTGGAGCCAGTTGAGTGGAAGAGATCGGTCTAGCTGTGGGTGCCAGGCAATCACTCAGGCCAAGCTGGACGTTGAATGGTATGCATATTTTTAGAGTTAGTTCATTTTCATCACTCTTATCAGTATTTCTCATTAACTTGGGAAATTCTTTCTCTGTGCTCCCAGAGCAGTTTACTTTCAATATAACATCTACTACTTTATTATTTCTCTGTTTGCTCTCATGTACTGCAGGCCCCGTGAGGACCGGAAACGGGATCTTCCTCCACGGTTTTCTCTTCATCACCTGGCATAATGAATGGTCCTTAATCGACACTTAATAAATATTTGTTGAAATAAATTGACAAATGAAAAGTGGTGGGAGAATTAGAGGCAGTGTTTAGGGTACTGGAGAAAGCAGCATTAGAAATGTCTGTGTGTAGAGCTGGAAGGACCCTGGGGTTCTTAATAGGCAAGGGAGAATGAGAAGAATCGATTAGCTACAAGTCTAAATAAGGACCAACGGTAGATTTGGTTACTATGATCAGACTAAAGTATGTGCAGATAAGAACAGCGGACTCAGAGAAGGGCAGGGAGAACTCTAGAACAGCTCTTGGTAATGGGGAGGTCTAAGTTGTAGTTGTGTAGCTGTCCGAAGTAGAGGAAAAGCGTAAGTCCTCAGAATGGAGAACGTACATGAATTGTGCAGATGGGGTGATATTTGGGTCATTGAGATGAGTGCTAATAAGATCACCACTTTTAGGATTTAGGTGCTAAAGTCATCAAGGGTTAGTAGAGATTGGAAGGTTGTTTGCAAAGTAGACTTCAGAATGGAAGGGGCAAGCTGATGGGAGTGGGGCTGAGGAATGTGGACATGGCTAATACCACATCCTCCCAACTGTGGGTCAGTGATTGGTGATTAGAAAACTGTGTTCTCGATCTAGAAGAGTAGCCTCTCCTACCTGCAGTATACAGAAGAGGAATGGAGATACAGGTGTCTTAGTTGGTTCAGGCTGCTGTAACAAAAATACTATCATGTAGGTGGCTTATAAACAACAGAACTGTATTTTTCACAGTTCTGGAGACTGGGAAGTTCAAGAGTAAGGTACCAGCAGATTCAGTGTCTGCGAGGTCCTGTTTTCTGGTTCTTAGACCACAGTCTTCTGGCTGTGTCCTCACATGGTGGAGGGGCAGGGGAGCTCTCTGGGTTCTCTTTTATAAGGGTGCCATTCCCATTCATGTGGGTTTCACCCTCGTGACTTAATCACCTCCCAAGGGACCACCTCCAAATACCATCACAATGAGTGTTAGAATTTAACATGAATTTTGGAGGGACACAAGGATTTCACCTGTGGTACCAGGTCACTGTTGGTGTAGGGGGAGAAGTGAGGTCACCAGAGTTCTTTAGAGACACATAGGTTTCAGTTCAACTGAAGAGATAAAGAGAGGCCAGCTCAAGGGCAGTTTGTCACAATTGAACGGCAACTCCATGAGGGTCTGACAGAAAAGGCTCGCAGGGGCTGGGCTGCTTTTCCTGGTGCTCTCACAGTTTCAACACTGAAAGTCCCACATCCCGGAAAATCTCTCAGTTTCCAGCATGTGGGACACTTGGTCACCCTAGCAGCGGATAGGGCCTGTGTCTCTATGCACATTGTGTTATTAGAATGAGATTTTACAGGTAAAAACAGATGCTAGTGGAGGCATGGGCAGGTGTGGATATCTTCAGCAGAGGAGGGAAAATGGAGGTGAGAACAGGCCAAAGAGTAAGGGAGAGGGGCTTGCTATTCCCTCCCATGGGAAAAAAGAAAGAAAAAAAATCAGCGCTGTGATGACTTAATAAAAAAGCAACTCACAATACCATGTGCTTATAAGGTTGCCTTGCTGATAGGAATGCAAAATGGTACAATCATGGGGGAAGAGAGTTTGGCAGTTTTGTCTAAAGCTAAACATATACCATATGACCCAGCAGTCCCACGCCTGGGAATTTACCCTGTAGAAATGAAAGCATATGCTCATGAATCTAGGAGCTTTATTCATCACTGTCCCAAACTGGAAACAACCCGAATGTTCTTCAGTGGATGAATGGGTAAACACAGCATAGTCTGTTGATACGATGGAATACTACTAAGCAGTAAAAAGGAGCAAACTAGTGATACAAGTAACAACAAGGATGGAGATCTCCAGGGCACTATGCTGAGTGAAAAAAAACCCCAAAAACCCAGTATCAAAAACTTAAATACTGTCTGATTCTATTCATACGACATTTTAGAACAAGTAAGATGGGGAATGGATCAGTGGTTGGCAGGAATTAGAGGTGAAGTCAGGGTGTGACCACAGAGGAGCAGCATGAAATCACCTTGTCAGGGTGACAGAAGTGTTCTATTATTCTGACTGCGGTGGTAATTATGCATCAATACAGACGTTCAGACTCATAGAGCTGTACTTGCGTACATACACCACACACAATCAGTTTAGTTGGATATAAGGATGAAAATCTGCAAAAATGAAATCAAAACCAAAAGTCCCAGAGCTCTGAGATCAGCCTCTGTTTGTTTTCCAGGTGAAACTAGTGAATATTCGCAACGATGACATCACGGATGGCAACCCCAAGCTGACCCTGGGCCTGATCTGGACCATTATTTTGCACTTCCAGGTAGGGCCTGTGAAGTTTGGGGTCATTGTTGCTTGGCTTGGATGTTGCCTAGAAGGAACTAGAAGATGTGCAGCCTTCCATGGTTAGCGCCAAGCCTTTCTTCTCTGTGTGTGGCCGTGAACAAGGGTGAGAGTAGAAGTAGCCTGGGGACAGAGCTATTGCGGCCTAAACCCAGAACTTCCTGATCATTGCATGCTGAAATGGGATTTTTCACTGGTTTGTGTGTTGGCCGGTTGTTAGAAGTCTGCTCAGTTGGGTCAAAACTGACTCTATGGGGACTCACAGTATGGACCGTTTGATGCTTTTAGAAGGGTGGGGTGAAGGGTTGTAATCCTGCTTTGGTGTAGACTTTTCCTCATCTCTAATGATCTTAAAACAAGCCTGGTTAGGGGCACCTGGGTGGCGCAGTCGGTTAAGCGTCCGGCTTCAGCCAGGTCACGATCTCGCGGTCCGTGAGTTCGAGCCCCGCGTCAGGCTCTGGGCTGATGGCTCGGAGCCTGGAGCCTGTTTCCAATTCTGTGTCTCCCTCTCTCTCTGCCCCTCCCCCGTTCATGCTCTGTCTCTCTCTGTCCCAAAAATAAATAAATGTTGAAAAAAACATTTTTTTAAAAAAAACAAGCCTGGTTAATTATAGCACTGCCTTAGTCAGTTTGGGGTTCTGTAATGAAATACAGGTGACCTTAGAGATATTGCAGATTTGGATCCAGACCACCACAATAAAGCAAGTCAGATGAACTTTTTGGTTTCCCCGTGCATATAAAAAGTTATGTTTATACTGTAGTCTGTAAGTGTGCAATAGTATTGTATTTTTAAAAAGTGTACAGACCTTAATTAAAAAATAGCTTATTGTTGGGGCGCCTGGGTGGCTCAGTCAGTTAAGCGTCTGACTTCGGCTCAGGTCATGATCTCGCGGTCCGTGAGTTCGAGCCCCGCGTTGGGCTCTGTGCTGACTGCTCAGAGCCTAGAGCCTGTTTCAGATTCTGTGTCTCCCTCTCTCTCTGACCCTCCCCCATTCATGCTCTGTCTCAAAAATAAATAAACATTAAAAAAAATTTTTTTAAATAGCTTATTGCTAGAAAATGCTATCATCTGAGTTTTCAGTGAGCCATAATCACTGATCACAGATCACCATAACAGATACAATAATAATGAAACTTTTGAAATATTGGGAGAATTACCAAAGTGTGACACAGACACAGGTGAGCAAATGCTGTTGGAAAAATGACACAGATAGACTTACTGATGCAGGGTTGCCACAAACTTTCAATTTGTAGAAAATGCAGTTTCTGTGAAGTGCAGTAAAGTGAAGCACAATGAAACAAGGTGTGCCTGTACCATAGATTAGGTGGCTTACACAACAAACACCTTGTTCTCATGGTTCTGGAGGCTGGAAGTCTGAGATCAGAGTGTCAGCATGGTCAAGTTCTTGGTGGGGGCCCTATTCCTGGCTATCTCCTCACATGATCTTTCCTTGGTGCATGGGTACAGAGAAAGAGATCTCATGTCTCTTCATCCTTTTGTAAGGGCATTCATGGGATGAATTCATCCCATGAATGCCCCCAGCATGGGGGCTCTGCTTTCATTACCTCATCTGAAACTAATTACCTCTCAAAGGCCCCCACCTCCAAATATATCACGTTGCAGGTAAGGGCTTCAACACGAATTTTGAGGGGGCACTCACATTCAGTCCACAGCAAGCACCTTAGCAGCTGGGTTTGTATATGGGCTGGTAAGCACAAGCTTGTTGCTTCCATCATACTCAAGAGCAGTGGCATCTTGGTAGTGTTCACATGGTCACACAGCCTTGTTGCTGCTCCATTCCTAAGAAGGCAAATCCTTTTCAAGTCTGGATTGCTGTTGGAAAAATACAGCCTTATTTTTATAAAAAGACCATCTTGAATCATTTTAGCCCAGCCAAACAAAGCTGTTTCTCAGACAGCTCCCCCATACACAGTCCCTGTATATGAAGCTGATAGATTAGAGGGAGCATTTTTTGAGCAGGTAAGAAAAGAAGGCTAATATAAATAACTCAAGGAATGGACTCCAGGGACCCAAGTGACTGTGATGTCCTAGTTGGGGCATTAGTGCCACCTGCTGGTTAGAAGCAGAACAGCAGATGTCCCAGCATTCCTCATTACCTGAGAAAATTGAGTTTGGGGCTTATTTCTTGTGGCTCTGGTTTGGAGCCAGTGCTGGCAATCTGGAAAGTGTGGAAGTAACATGTATTTTTGTGCCATCACAGGGTGTCTTTAAGCATGCTTTGGATATAGGGATAACCAGGAACATGAACTTGGCAGGTGTGCCTTAGCAGGGTGGGTGTAAGAACTTTGCTGAGCTTTCATGGAGCAGTAGAGGTATCCCCTTAGAGCCCTTAAGAACAGAGGAGTGTTGTTGTTGTTGTTGTTGCTGTTTTTAGAGAAACTGTTTTGGCCGTTTGTATTTTTGCCACAAACTTGTCCCCACCGTGAGTCCCAGTGTCGGTCTCATAGATGTGAGATAAGAGGACTCTGTCTACACTATGTCTCTATTTATCTTGACTGTAATTCAATCTCTTTTTAAAAGGGAGACTCATAGGCCAAGGAATAAAAACTGAATTGGTTAATCAAAACTTTGCTGGGACAGAAGAGATGGAGATAACGGAACCATTGTTTTCCTGAACAGCTCCATCAGGAAAATGTGTACTTTCTCTTTCTTTAAAAATTAAAAAAAAAATTTTTTTTATGAGAGAGAGAGAGACAGAGCATGAGCAGAGGAAGGGCATAGAGAGGGAGACAACAGAATCTGAAGCAGGCTCCAGGCTCTGAGCTGTCAACACAGAGCCCGATGTAGGGCTTGAACTCAGGAGAACCGTGAGATCATGACCTAGGCCAAAGTTGGATGTTTAGCCCAACTGAGCCACTCAGACGCCCCTTTCTTTAAAAATTTCTTATGAAAACCTTCAAATATTGATAAAAGTAGAGAAAACCGTGTGAAGAACTACCATATACCTATCACCTATCATGACAGTTCTTAACTCATGGCCAGTATTATTTCATCTATATCCTAATCCACTCCTCAAACCCCAGTAGGTTATCTTGAAAGAAATCCCAAACTTCATGTAATTTCTTCTGTACGTAGTTCAGCATATATCTCTGAAAGATAAAGATTTCTTAATTAAAAAAATTTTTTTAATGTTTATTCATTTGAGAGAGAGAGAGAGAGAGAGAGTGAATGAATGAATGAATGAGCGAGGGAGGAGCAGAGAGAGAGGAAGACACAGAATCCAAAGCAGCTCCAGGCTCCAAACTGTCAGCATAGAGCCTGTCACAAGGCTTAAACCCACGAACATGCAAGATCATGACCTGAGCCAAAGTTGGACACTTAACTGACTAGGTCCCCCAAGTGCCCCTAAAGATTCTTAATTTAAGCAAACTAGTATAACACTGTAAAACTCAATAATTTCTTAAAATCATCAAGTATCTGATTAGTGTTCAGATTTCTCCAGTTACTTCATTAAAAAAAAAAAAGTTGATTTCTATGAATCAGAATCCCAACAAAGTCTACATATTGCATTAAATTTTCCCTCCCCCCAACAATCCATTGAGGAAATCTGGTCTTTTGTCCTTTAAGGTTTATAAAGATGTTGATAGCATCTCTGTGACATCTTCCATCCCTCTGTTGTATTGCTTATCAACTGGTGGTTTAGATCTAGACCTGAGGCTCAATCACGTTCAGATACCTTTAGGGAGGATGTGGAGGGCAAGGATGGTGATGTTGAGTAGTATACGTCTGCTGCTGAACATGTGGGTTCAGCTATTATCAGCCTGATCATCCAGTCCCTATTACATCTTCACCTAATAGTTTTAGCAATCACTCATCATTGTTGCTAGTTCCACTGTTTCATTAGAAGTTACAGGGGTGCCTACAGGGGCTGAGTTGGGTAAGTAGCTGACTCTTGATCTCAGCTCAGGTCTTGATCTTAGAGTCGTGAGTTCAAGCCCCTCACTGGGCTCCACGCTGGAGCCTACTTTTTAAAAGTTGCAAAATGGTGCTGCTCAAATTCCTTCATTCCTTTTTGATTATTTAGCTGGATTACTTCTATAAAGAAGAACTTCACCTCAGCAATTACCCTAAGAGATATCTCCTCTAGGAAAGGGCAGATACAAAGATCTCCCTCTGTTTACCAGTTTTCAGCATAATTAATTGGTTCCCTAAGATTCTCCAAAGATAAGAAAATGAAAGTTTTTTCATTTTTTTTCTTAGTATCACTTATGACTCCTGGGTTTTTAAATGTGTTCCAATAAAATACAGCTATCATTCTTCCTAATACTCCACTCCATCTTTGGCCAATGAGAGCTTCCTAAAGTGGACTCTGAGTCTTTTGGCATCATCTCCATAGTCCTTTTTGATAATCTCCTTTATTTCTTGTGATGAGATGTTCCAGACTCTGTGTATTTCCTGCCCAAGGCCTGAAATTAGCAATTTCTTCAAGAAACTCTCATTCTTTATTGACCACAATCTGAATGCTACTGGGTTGGTCAGTTTTTCTGTGGACAGAGCTAGCTAATAAGTATATTTTCCTTATTTTAAAAAACCATGAATTTATACTGCTATCTCTCATTCAAACTTAAAATTACAGAGTTATTTTAAAAAGTTTATTTATTTTTAGTAATCTCTATACTCAGTGTGGGGCTTGAACTTATGACCCTGAGATCAAGAATCACATGCTCTTCTGACTGAGCCATCCAGGCACCCCCAAATTATAGTTTTATTTTAACTTCTTTGACTTTATATCTTTTTTACTCATGCTGAAAATCTTGATCCTAACAACAGTAACATATTACTTACTCCCTTTTCCATATACCTACATACACGTAGATGTGTGTACAATCACATAGACATATTACATGTATTTGAACCAAAACAGCAATCTTAGTGTTATTATTAACAATATGATTACTGAGAAGTTTGTAATTTTTCAAAAGTTTATTTATTTTGAGAGACAGAGAAAGTGTGAGTGGGGCAGGAGCAGAGATGGAGGGAGGGAGAGAGAAAATCCCGAGCAGGCTCAGCCCTGTCAGCGCAGAGCCCCATGTGGGGCTTGATCATGACCTGAGCTGAAATCAAGAGTCTGATGGTTAGCCAACTGAGCCACCCAGGCACCCTAAGAAGTTTGTGATTTCTTTATAGTTTTCATTGTCCTTTGTGTATATCTCCTAAGAATGTACACATAATTATATTTTAAAATCATTTGAAAAAAATTTCTGTGTTGTGAAGCTATTAATTCAGTACACAATTAGGTTCATTGGTTTTTATTTGCCTCCAAATTTTTAGGGATTGCTTTTCCCCTTTCCATTTTATTTTATGTTATATAGACCATCTATGTTGTTCCAAAGGGAAAATTTTGAAGTGCATGTGAGGTGTACTGAGAGAAGTCTAGCCTCCAGACCTGCCCTTTCTGTTGTTTCTTCTCCTTTCATATAGTTTGCTGACTGTTTTAAAACACCTTTTTGGTTGCCATTCTATTGTTTGTTTATTTTAGGAAAATACTCAAAAATGACTTTATTGAGGTTTACATACCATAAAATTGACTCATAGTCATCATACAATTCAATGATTGTTATGAGTTCTACAACCCTCACCATAATCCAGCGTTAGAACATTTTCATCATACCTGGAAGACCCTTCTGTCCATTTACATTCCCCCCCTTTTTCCTCCTCAGCCTTAGGCAGCCACCAATCTATTTTCAGTCTCTATAGATTTGCCTATTTGGGGCAATTCTCATAAATGGGGTCATAGAATATGTGCTCTTTTGCGTCTGGCCTCTTTCACTTAGCATTAAAATTTTGAGGTTCGTCTATATTGAGGCATGTATCAGTATTTCATGCCTTTTTACTGCTGAGTACTGTTCTATTATATATATGCACCACATATTTTATCTGTTCAGCAGTTGATGGACATTGGGGTCGTTTCCACTTTTTGGCTGTTATAAGTTATGTTGATATGAGTATTTGAGTACCAGTCTTTGTGTGAATGTATGTTTTTATTTCCCTTGGATATATACCTTGAAGTGGAATTGCTGGGTTGTATGGTAAGTTGATGTAAAACTTTTTAAGAAACTGCCAAACTATCTTCCAAAGTGGCTATACCATTTTACATTCCATCAGGAAGGTGTGAGGACTCTTACTTCTCCATATCCTCGTCAAGATTTGTTATTGTTTTTCTTTTGATTATAACCATCACAGTGGGTATGAAATTGTATCTTCTTGTGGTTTTAGTTTATAGGAAAGTGTATTTTTTTAATGTTTTATTTATTTTTGAGAGAGAGAGAGGAGAGGATGAGTGGGGGAGGGGCGGAGAGAGAGGGAGACCCAGAATCCCAAGCAGGCTCCAGGCTCTGAGGTTTCAGCACAGAGTCTGACACGGGGCTTGAACCCACAAGCTGTGAGACCATGAGCTGAGCCAAAGTCGGATGCTTAAACCTACTGAGCCCCCCAGGTGCCCCCAGGAAAATGTATTCTTTAACTGAATTCCACAAACCTTTACTGAGGACCAGCTATGAACAAAGTCTTAGGTAGAGTCTGTGGGAGATACAAAGTGAACTAGACACAGACTTAACCCAGGTTCAACTGAATAATTCAGAGAAGCACCATAAAATAGCTTGATAGAGGTTTAAAGAATCAGGGAGGTATGAGCCAGGGAGATGGAACACGTATATACTCAATAATTAGCAGCAGTTACTGGTAGCAACTTGTTACAATTATTAACAGACCTTATAATTACCATGGCTTTTGACTTAGCCCACTGTTCCCTGCCCTGTTACATATTTTACCAGAAAATAAAATACTTTTGGTTTCGTCTGTCTTCTGCATGCATATTGGCTACCTGCTATTCCCTGTTTGCTATTTCAGCATAGCTGAGTAACTACTTTGTTTTGTTGTGGGAAGCTCTGCTGCCAGAATATTTTCTCAGATGCAAGTAACTACTAATTCCTTTTCTTTGCTATTCTTGATGGCTTGGTGTTTGTCTGTATTAGCTAAGTGTTTGGGAGTGTGGGGAAGTTCCCCTTCTTGTAAAGCTTCTGGGTTGGCTGATAAAGGGTTATATAGAGGCTCCATCATCCTTGTCTCAGAGAGAATGTGACGTGTCTCTCGCTAGTTATGTATTATTGCGGTTTTCTAGTCTTTTATTATTGAGTGTCTATTAGCTGTTCTCACCAAGGACACCTGCTACATAAAGCCAAATAGAAATGTAGAGTAGAGCTATCAAATGTTAGGGGATCAGTAAAATAGTCATTATAATCTCTGTTGTTGGTGCTAATGAAACATTTCCCATACAACCAACTTTCTTGTTCCTTCTGACCTCCCCAAGTAAATACTGTCCTGAAGTTGATGTAGATGGTTCCCGTATATGCTTTTGTGTCTTTATGACAGATGAGGTATTCATAACGGTATGTGGTGGTGTTTATATGTTTTTATAGTTGATATAGATTCTGTCTTCTATATATCCTTTTTTTCCCTTGTTTATTTTTAAGAGAGAGAAAGAGAGAGTACGCATGTGTGCAAGTGGGTTATGGGCAGAGAGAGAAGGGAGAGAGGATCTGAAGCGGGCTCTGTGCCGAAGGCATTCATTGCTACAGTGAACATGTGTGTACATGTGTCCTTAGGTTTATAGGAAAGTGGGTTTTTTGGATAGGTACCTGGACCGGAATTATTAGGTCATACATACACTTTTCCTTTGTTTTGCCAAATTACTGTCAGAGCAGTATGTGATGCATAGTGTTGTGTTGGATAACACTACTGTTTTAACATTTATTTGCTGTCTGGATCTCTGCAGTAGGATGCCATTTTAACAGTGGATTTTGTCTCTTGTTCTCTTCTTTTCCTGGCTTAGAACAGGTACTCAATAAATATTTGTTAAGCGAATGGATATTTTATTAATTTGATCTTCTCAAAGCTGGGAGGTAGGTAGACCAGATAAATAGACTGTGATGGCTATTTTCCAGTGCTGGCTGTTCAGATGAGCAACTGAAACAGAATCCAACTGACATTTTTGGATTACACTTTCAGATCCTAATAATAGGATTTCCTGTCCCTTGGTTTTGCCCAGACCTGTCTTAATGTTAGGATTTATAATTTATCTAAAAGATGAGTTCTGAAAGTCAGAATCTGACAAAATTAGCTTTCTGACTCTCAAATGTTTATTAAATACAAGGGTACGTCTAACACTCTGAAATAAAAAAAAAATTCAGGGGAGTTAGGGTAAAAAGTGGTTTTAGCTGGTAGATGTGAGCTTTACACTTTTGTGCACTTTATGGCACTTAGTGGTTGGCCTATAGATGAGGCACCATTCATGTTTGTGGAGTGAATGAATGAATGAGCTCGTTCACTCTGGCCATCTCCATGTAAGAACTGTGGGCAGTGAACAGTTAACTAGAAAAAGCCAAAGCAGAAGACCTGAAGAATGTCTGTGCCCTAGTCTCTTCCTAGTCGCCCTTAGTCAGCTGCTTTGCCAGAAGGCGGCACCCTATGTTGAGAGCTCAGGTGAGGTGAGAAAAAAGGTACAGGGTGAAGTCTTAGTGATCAGAGTTGACTTACTTAGTGAAATAGTGGAAGCAGAGCCCCTGTTAAGAAAAACAAACACCCGAACTTTGGGTCTTAGAACATATCTACTTTCTTAAGAGCCTAGTCAAGAAAAAAAGAGTATATTAGGACCCCAGTGGTGGTGATGGTAGAGTGTCTCCTATCTTGTTGCTTAAGTAACAAATGGGAAGAAAAGGGATTTACTGAAGACCAGGAACTGAGCCAAGCACTTTATAAGGCATTACCTCATCGGCCTTCTCTCACCCACTTCCACAGGTGGTAGTATCCACATTTTACGGGTAAGGAAACTGAACCACCTAGCAAGTTAGTTACTTAGCTACTAAGTTACTAGAGCTGGGAATTTGAACCTAGGCCTCCTTTACTGAAAGCTCTGCTCCTTCCCTAGGCCAGTTTTCCTCTGGGGCAGAAGGAAATGAAGGCCCGATCTGTCCAACATGGGCAAGACGTTTAAAAAAGAAACGACTCCCATAAATAAA
>NW_024412388.1:30461346-30527536 GCF_014898765.1 Herpailurus yagouaroundi
CCGTTCTGTACCTCCTTGGGGGCTCTGTGTAAAAGTGACTCGCTGTCCCTTTATTTTTTTTTCTGATTTTCCAACAGCTCATCTGGCCCCCCCCCCCGTCAGCAGCAGTCAGATAAAGCAGCTGTCTCTCTTGCCCCTGAGTTGATCAGTTGCAGGAATTTGGTTTGCTTGTATTTCATGAAAAATATTCAAGCTTCGGCCCTGGGTGTGTACCTGAGAAGTTCCATAGTTCGTTCTGTTTGGTGGAGGAGTGAAGGCTGGTGCTTACTTAGAGAATTATACTATGATGTGAGAGTTTTTTGCTGATTACATGGTCTCCTGTAGTCTGAGTTTCTCTCCCATGCTGGTCTCCTGGTCTCGTTTCTTGCTGTGGATTATGATCACCATAAGATGGTGCTGCAGCTTTGCGCTCAGCTGTAGGAAAAGGCTTGGGGAGAAACACCTATTGCAGTGGAGGCAGATGGGTCTCAGTAAGCAGTTATGTAGGGGCTGCTGCCTTCGGGTTTCTTACTGCTTTCCTTCCGTGCAGGGCATTTTTCAGGAGAGGTGGGTAGCATTTACATAGAACCAGGCAGGCTATTCTCCTCTGCTGTGTGGTCTGGATCCTTTCAGGATAGAATAAACAGCTGCAGCAGGGAAGTACAACCTCTTTCCACTCCATCCAGAGCCCCTTAGGCTGTGGTGTTATCTCATCTGTGAAACACTATACTAAAAATTGGGGTGGGCGAATCCCATTGACATAACAGGGTGATTTTTTTAGTCCAACTTTTTAGACCTTTAATTCAGACTTCCTGCCCTGCTGCAACTTGAGTAAAAACCATCTGGGACTCATTTTAGCAACTTCCTCTCTTACTCCCAGTGTTATCTGTTTGGGTCCTTGGCCCATGTGAGTCTAGTGGACAATTCAGAACAGTGGGTATCTTCCTGTTTTATTTAATTGAGGACAGACCCATCCCTGCCACAGTTAGAACATAGCATAACATGGAGTTGAAATTAACAATCTTAAATAGGAGTTCACAGACGGGCTTTGCCACTTATTAGCTGTGTAGCCTGGAGCAAATTAATCAACTTTCTTAAACCTCCGTTTCTTTACCTGTAAAATAGTAGTTTTGACTCCATATGGTTACTGTCAGAATTAAATGAGGTAATCCATAGTTTAGCACAGTGCTTGGCGTGTAGCAAATGCTGAAAAAAATATTAGCTGGCGGCATCAGTGATTACTGGTGAACATTTGTGTAACTATTGTTCAGCAGAGGTGGAGCTTCTCTCTTGTATTTGGAAGCCGTATCCTTTTTACAGAGCCTCCTTACACAATACTCAAAAACGATTTCCCAGTGTCTCCTCTGTGTCATTGGCTAACAGAATTAACAGATCTCTCTCTCTCTCTCTCTCTCTCTCTCTCTCTCTCTCTCTCTCTCCTGTCTCTCTTTTTGGGAAGGCGAGGAGAGAAATAAATGCTGTAGGAGGCTAGATCTTTAAGCCTGTGTTTCTTAACTGTGAGGAGTAGGTTCGGGTCTCTCTTCAGGTTATAATTTGTTTAAGATAATTTTATTATTTCTGACCTGAAAAATTTGAGCATCTGTCTTCATTGCTTGATATTTTCTTCTGGGTATCTGGCAGAACAATTGAAATCTCTTTCCTTTCAGAGTCTGGGGGGGCAGTGATAATGGCAGCGTCCCCAGTCCTGGTTCTTCTTGGCCCTTCCCTGCCAAGGTAGCGGCACGCTGGTTTGCTTTCCCCTCGTCCTCCTCCTCCTCCCTTCACGTTACCTTCTTCCATGGCCTCCCTTCTTTCCCCTCCCTTTTCCCTTTACTCTTACATCCCCCCCCCCCCCCCCCACCCCCCCGATTCTGCGGCCCCAGGCCCCCCCCCGGTTTCTAGCTCCTTTTTGCTTTCTGTTTGTGTTTCTGAGGGCAGTGCTCCAATTACCTCATATTTGGAGAGAGGAAGCTGCAGCCAATCCGGTTTCTGTCTGCTTTTAGGTCAAGTGATTTCTGAACTGCAGTGAGATGCTTTGAATTTGTCTTGTTGCAGCTCTGAGCCTGTAAGATGGCTGTCTGAATCGGCAGCGGCTGGGAGAGACAGAGAGGCGGGAGGGAGGGAGAAAGAATTGGAGGGATTGCCGGCATAGTGCATGTTTTTAAATGTGCATCTAATCCGATGAAGCCAAGGTTGGGATTTCTCTGGGATCCCAGGACCGGCTTAGCTGCGTTTTTGATGAGATTAGGAGAGGAAGGCGATGGGAAATTCACTGGGCTGTGTTAAGGAGCCGAAAGATTCAAGAGCTATTCCGGAGAAGGCTCCCATATCTCCTAAGAAAAGGGTTCGGTTCAAAAGGAAGTGGAGGGGGAAGAAAACCCCTACTCCAGAGGTATCTCATGAGGAGGAACCCTTGGAAGGAACCACAGTAATTGAAGAGACAGAAACCCTACCGAAGTTAACAGTGAGTCTCCAAAAGGAGGAAGGAGCAGGAGGGACAGAGCACCCCCCCTCGGACATTTTACTGCCTCGGGACTCAGCCCCCAGCTCAGGGATGGGTGCTCAGGGGATGATCGTGCAGGTGAAGGAGAGATTCCAAGGGGAGATCCAGACTGCTCACCTTTTGTTGGAGAATGAGTCATCAGTTGCCGGAGGGGTCTGGGATTCCCTGCAAGAGGGGAGGACTGTCATCGCTCACCTGCTTGATAACCCGGCGGAAAGGAACTGTGAGAAGTCAGTGAGCCAACTGGTGGAATTTCCGAGGACGGCGTCCTGCAACAGCAGGGCTGTGCTGCTGCCTTTGCAAGGGGAGACTGCAGTGGGGAAAGGAGGTGCTCAGCTTGGACTTCGGAGCGGCACCTTCCCCCTGCCAGACCACCCCACCAATGCAGGGTCTCCAGACCAACTTTCAGGGGTCCAGGGTGTGGGGGCAGGAACCGCGGGTATTTGCAGTGGCCCTCAGACAGGTGCCTGGATTGCAGAGCCTCCTGTCCCTTCATCACTGCCGGACCAGTCGAGAGGTCACAGATGCACAGAACCTGCCCATGTGGGTCGAGTGCCCCCCCAGGGTCCCAGACTGCCTACTTCTCAGAGTGATTTATCCATCAGCGGCAGGACTGTGAGCGTTTTGCCCTCCTCCTCTGGCTACGGCAGTGACGGGCCACACTTACGCGGGATCCAACCTAGAGACACAGAGCCTGAAAAGAGCTCCACATCCTTCTCTGAAGAGGATGGCACCCTTTCTTTGGAGGCAAGTCACACCCCACCATGGGGTCTGGAGGAGGTAGGTGGGCTACGTTCACATTTGGATTCCTGGTCCTCAAACTTATCAAAGTGGAGTATGCTAAGAAGTGAGGATCCTGGTGCTTCTTCGCGGACTTACCCCCATGTCACGTACCAAGAGTTAGTGACCGGGTTTGGCAAGCGGAGTCTATTTCAGATCTGCCCCTTGATGCTTGAAACCAAGTCTCGTTGTCTCTGGGGAATCCCTGATTCCGGGTAACCACACAGCATAATTGCTCGAGCTATCTGGCGGGGTTATCTTTCAAAGTGCAGTGCTAGGTAGTACTTAACTTTCTCAGGCAGGTCTGTTTATGAGCATCCCTGCTACAGGAAGTTGTGGTGTGGTGGCTGAAGGGAGGCCTAGCTGAATCTCCTAAATGAGTGCAGAAGGCATAGGGAATGTGGCAGGAGTTCGGGCCAAGGCAGCTGACCCCAGTGTGATTGCTCTTCCCTGGAGAGTGATGTTCTTACGAGGGCTGATGTAATCCCACTCCTATGGGGACACTGCTAATGACAACACCCATTCGGTATTTGTATAGGTGGAGAGGGCTGGTCCTCCATGGGTTCCTAATTGCAGCATTAGAGGAAAGGGGCACAGAATTATCTGGAGCTTAACTCAGAGAAGAGGGGTTAGAATAGTTTGAAGGTTCAAGGCTAGAAAAAGTTTGTGTTCTGGGTGGACTTGTTTATGGCTTGAACAAGTTTTTGTTGTTATATTGAAGGCATAGGTGTCCGTGGTGATGGTGGTGGGCACTGTGAATGCTTCTAGGGTCAAGGAGTAAGTAGGAATTCAAGAGATTTGGACACAGTGAGGGGAAGGGGACTAGCAAGACAGTGGGCGGCATAGGATCTTGTATGTAAGTCTGTGATTGTGTAGGTGACTGAAGTTATTAATTCACCAATGAGTAAAGAACTTTTGTTGGCATATCAGCTTCCTGTGGTAGAAGAAATAAAAACTTTAGGATCCCAGTGCAGCAAAAGGTAGAAGAAGAAATAGGGCATTTCCTTGCCCAGGGATGTGGCCTCCGTTCCGTACTGGTGCCCTGCATATCAAACCCAACAGCATGAGGCTGAATAGAGACACAATGTCTTGTGCTTGATCTGTGCTTAAAATGTCCTCTTTGGGGATGAATTTCCTCCATCGATAGGCTCATGTCAATCCCCTTTGTTATTATGGAGTTTGAGGACTCCCAACAGCTGGAAGGAAATGTGGCCATTGAAAATATTTTTTATGGGGTACCTGGGTGGTTCAGTCGATTAATTCTCCGACTTTGGCTCAGGTCATGATCTTGTGGTTCGTGAGTTTGAGCCCTGCTTCAGGCTCTGCTGACAGCCGGGTTCTATATCTCCCTCTCTCTCTCTGCCCCTCCCCCACTTGTGCTCTGTCTCTCTGTCTGTCTCTCTCAAAAATAAATAAAACGTTAAAAAAAAAAGATGCTTATTATATGGTTGGGCAAGAGTCTAAGGAGACCTTAGGCTTTTCCATATAAAAGTGTGTGTGTGTGTGGGGTGTGTGTGTGTGTGTGTGTGTGTGTGTGTGTGTGTGAGAGAGAGAGAGAGAGAGAGAATGAGGGAGAGAATGAGAAAGAGAGAAAGAGACAGAGAAGGTGGGAAGGAAAGCAGTGGAGGCTGCTGAGGTGGAGTGTATGAGTATTTGAGCTCTTTGTATGGAGTGGATATAGAGCAGTTTTGCTATAAACTGCTCTTTTTATACCATTAGTATTAAAGCTGAGGTTTGGAGGCATCATAATGTTTTAGGAAACATGCTTGTAATTGTGAGATTTTCAGAAAGTTTTGAGTGTAAAATTTTAAAGAACTCCTAATGAAAATCTATTCTTGATGATGGTCCATAGACGATCGAGGCACTTCTATTATGAGATCTCCACAGAACAGCTCTGTGCAGAGTCTTAAAGAAAAGATTGGTGGGAGAAACCTTTTCTGTAGTTGGACAGTATTGACAGCAGTGTGATTCTTTTGCTGTTTTCAATATGTGAATCAAATTGGTATGTCATATTTTCTGGGCATCCCATCCCTTCGACCCTTCCAGAGCAGGCACAGCCAGACCACTGAGTTATAGCCCAGGCTGAAAAGTTCAGTGACTGGGCATCAGCTCAGATGGCCGACACATTTCTGAGGCTCCTTGCCCATC
The DNA here is from genome assembly GCF_014898765.1 of Herpailurus yagouaroundi. Classification (NCBI taxonomy): domain Eukaryota; kingdom Metazoa; phylum Chordata; class Mammalia; order Carnivora; family Felidae; genus Herpailurus; species Herpailurus yagouaroundi. The sequence continues at coordinate 30,466,757 of NW_024412388.1, forward strand.
GTGTGAAGCAGGGACCACAGACTGACCATCCCGTATCACAGATAAGAAGTACCTTCTCAAGATAAGTGTGAAATCCCTTCAGAATGAAAGTCCTGTAGGCCAGGAGGCCTGAATCCCTCACTGATCTCTACAGGAACTTCTTCAGGGAGCTGCTCCCTTATCAGCGTGCTGTTCACAGGCCTCGAGGACAGCAGCTACCAGGGAGACAGAAGCAGCGTGTTCTGACACTTCAGGCTTCCTGTAAACTGTGGGTTGAGACCCCAAGTGGGAGCATCTAACAGGAATGTGCATTCCCTCTGCTGAGGGTGATTGCCCTGGGAGGACACAGGGGTCAGAGGAGCAGCTGCTGCTGGTCACACTCCAGCTCCTTCCGAAAGAGGAGACAGCTGGCAGTTCCATAGACTTGATTTTTTTGTTTGCTTTTTGGTGCCTCTTTTGTTTCTAATATGTTAGAGTAGTAACCCTCCTCAGGAAACAGTTCAAGTTCTGGAGTGCTGCCTGTCCTTGGCATAACTTAGGCTTTATCGTCTCTCCTGTTGATTGCCCAAGGTGTATTGACGGACATGGGGCCAGGGTTGGGTTTGCTGTGGCTGGACACAAACTTCGCAATGGGTTTTATTTCTTTTAGGGATAGAGAGAAATGGGAACTGACTCTGATTCTTGCCAAGTGTGGGGTTTATTTTGTTGTTTTTTGAAATTTTATTTATTTATGAGAGAGAGGGAGAGAGAGAATCCCATGAGATACAGAGAGAGTGAGAGAGGAAGGGAGAGAGAATGTGGAGCTTGAGCTCACAAACCATGAGATCGTGACCTGAACTGAAGTCAGAGGCTTAACTGACTGAGCCACTCAGGTGCCCCGAGTGTGGGGTTTAGATAATAGAAGACAAATGGTCTACTTTACTGTTCACCTGTTATAGTTGATACTTCCCTTGTCAGGAAATAGTTAACACAGAAATGGGATGATAGGGACCAGCTAACAAAAATGGTTTTCAGTTTTCAGAATGGTAAGTGGACTGGGATTTGGAGCTGGGTCGCAGTGTCAGGCACAAGCCTTCTCTCAGGAGGACTCCCTACTGCCAGCTGCCATCAGTATCCAGAATACCTGGCTTACTGGAACAAGGAAAATTACTGACAATCCCTTCCTCCTCCCTGTCTTGGCTCCCATGCCAGTCTCCTGTCCACACTGTTAGTGGGTTCTGTTGAATGAAGAACATGGCTGTATACCAGTGTCCTTGCCATGAACCCTTAGAGTCCATACAAATTTGAGTGATAGTAAGGTAACACTGTGGGCTAGAAATGATGAGGAAATTGGTTGGTATATTATTTTCTGGGCTCAGCCTTTTCAGTTTACAAGTATCCCTTTCCCATGTCTCCTCTTTAATTATAGGGAATTGTTTTACTAATATTGGTGAGGAGAAAGCAAAATTAACCAGATGATTCTATTAGACGAATGTAGCAGTTAAAATCACAGTTAAGAAAGGAGCTTTGGTTGGGGCGCCTGGGTGGCTCAGTTGGTTAAGCCTCTGACTTTGGCTCAGGTCATGATCTCACAGTTTGTGAGTTTGAGCCCCCTGTCGGGCTCTGTGCTGACAGCTCAGAGCCTGGAGCCTGCTTCGGATTCTGTGTCTCTCTCTCTCTCTGCCCCTCCCCTGCTCACGCTCTGTCTCTCTCTGTCTCAAAAATAAAACACTAAAAAAAAATTTTTTTTTTCTTTTTAAGAAAGGAGCTTTGGTTAAGAAAGGACTTTTTTCTTTTTCAAAAATTTATTACTACGGGCGCCCAGGTGACTCAGTCGGTTGAGCATCTGACTCTTGATTTTGCCTCAGGTCATGACCTCATGGTGGTGAGATGGAGCCCTGAGTTGGGTTCTGTGCTGGGCGTGGAGCCTGCTTGGGATTCTCCCATTGTCTCTCTCTCTCTACCCCCTCCCCAAATAATTGTTATAAAGAATCATCATGAGGGGCGCCTGGGTGGCTCAGTCGGTTAAGCGTCGACTTCAGCTCAGGTCATGAACTCATGGTTCATGAGTTCAAGCCCCACATCTGGCTCTGTGCTGACAACTGAGAGCCTGGTACCTGCTTTAGGTTCTGTGTCTCCCTCTCTCTACCCCTCCCCTGCTCATGCTCTTTCTCCCTCTCTCTCAAAAATAAATACATATTTTAAAAAAATTTAAAAAAAAAGAATCATGAATTTTTAGGTGTAACAGTGGTGGTATGGTTATGTTAAAAAGAGTCCTTATGATTTAGGGACACCTGGCTGCCTCAGTCATTAGAGCATGTGACTTCTGATCTCAGGGTTGTAAGTTCAAGCCCCACGTTGGGTGTAGAGATTACTTAAAAATGGTAATAATAAAAAAAGAGTCCTCATGTTTTAGAGCTACTCACTGAAGTATTTATGGAAGAAATGCCATGTGTGTGGGTTTGCTTCATAATATCAAGGGAGCATGAAGTGGGTTGAGTGTAGATGAAATAAGATTAGCTGTGAGTTGAAATGGTGGAAAGTGGGTGATGGGTACATAGGAGTTCACTAGACTGTTCAGTTTCTTTGTGCATGTATTTGAAACTTTCCATTTCAAATGGTAAGTTAAGAAAAATAATGGTAATAGTTGCATAATGCATATTCTGAAAAAGGATTAATATTCAGAATCTATGAAATGTAGTATAAGTAAGGTGGTTAGGAGTGTGGAGCCAGATCGTCTGAATTTGAATTCCAGCTCTACTACCTACTAGCAGTGAACCTTGGGGCAAGTTACTTAACTTCTCTGCGATATAATTTCCTTATTTGTAAGTTGAGGATAACAGTAGTATATACTTTGTAGTGTCGTTGTGAGAATTTATGAATTAATACAGTGAAGCACAATAAATGCTAGTTATTAGTAGTAGTATTTAAAGAATCCCTACAAATAAAAAGGTAAACACCCTAGTAGAAAAATAGGGGAAAAACCCAGGAATAAACAATTCACTAAAAAGGAAACCCAGATGCCTCATACACGTCTGTCACTAGTAGTAACCAACGATATACATATCAAAACAAGATAGTATTTTATACCCATCAGAAAATAAAATAAAAAGTCTGAAAATACCAAGTATAGATGAAGATGTAGAGTGATGGAAAAAAATCTCTTCGTGCGTGAAAGTATAAAGTGGAACTACTGTTTGGAGAGCAGTTTACCAGTATTTAGTAGAATTGAAGGATGCGCATATTTTATGACCTAGGGTTTAGACCCTGAATTTGAATGCTGAAAGGTGCACCCCATGACTGTTGCCTAACTCAGGTGCTGGTAATAAACACAGCTGCAATTAGATCCCTGTAACCAGCCAGGCATCTGTAGTGAACAACCACACTATGCCCTCACCTGCTTCTTGGATGGAAGTTTTCAGTCCGATACTGTCTCTGTAGTGGAATGAGGTCTGCTAGGAACTTCAGGACATGAGAATCAAGTATCTGTTTGCTCCCTACATCCAGTCCTGTTCTCTGAGACTTATATAGACTTACAAAGTCCAAACTCCTCAGTCTGATATTCTAACCCTCCATAATCTATCTGACTTTCTCTCGTGTCAGTTTTCCATTTGAATGTACCTTTTTTTTTTTTTTAAGTTTATTTATTTAGTTTGAGAGAGAGAGCACACACGTGAGAGCATATGAGTAGGGTAGGGCCATCGAGAGAGAGGAAGAGAGAGAATCCCAAGCACTGTCAGCACAGAGCCAGATGTGGGGCTTGAACCCACGAACCGTGAGATCATGATATGAGCTAAAACCAAGAGTCAGATGCTTAATCAACTGAACCACCTAGGTCCCCCAAATCTACCTATCTTACCAGGTCAACCCCTTAACCATCTTTTCCAGTTTCATCTTATTTCAGCTTCCAGTCTTTGTTGGCGTCTACCTTCTACCTAGAATTCTTTTCTTCTCCCTGTCCCTTCGATAACATCCTTCAAGGATGAGTTTAAATCACACTTCTTTAAGTATGATTTTTAATCCCTCTAACCCAGATGAATTTTCATTCTGCTGAGCCCCTGTATTGGATATTACTATTTACTATGTTACAGTTGCTTCTTTGGGGCCTTCAGCATAACTTTTTCATGTGACCCTCCCGTCCCCCACATATGGCTACATAGATGGTAAGATTTTTGTTTCCCTCCAGAAATTAGCCTTCAGAAAAGAGGGATTCTCTTTGTCAAGTTTTTCTTGTTATTGGGCCCCCACTGAAAATACAGCTCATGAAATAGGATGAATGAATTTGTGTCACCATCTGCTAGTTTAGTCGATAATCAACTTTTATAGGGATCAACTGAAATAATTGGTTAACCAAAAAAGACCAAAAACTTAAGAAGGCTTTCATTACAGACTATTGTTTTACAGACCATAAACCTCCTAATTTGAAGTGTTGGATGTAATTGTGTATAAGTCTTAATCACATTAAAAACTTAAAAAAAAAAAATCACTCACATCACTTATAAAAAACACAGCAAGTGTTCACATTATGGAAACCATAAATAAATACCAATAGAATAAATAAATGAAAAAAAAAACCTAGAGCAGAACGGAGTCGCCGGAGCCAAGCGCAGACGAGAGGCCCACGGAAGAGGGTAGGAAGGGCGGCGAGGCGGTGCGCGCGCGCTCCACCGACTGGCGGGAGGGAGCCGGGGCGGAGGGGCGGCTCGCCGGCCAAGCAGAGCCCCCGAGTCTGGCTTGCAAAAAGCGGAGGGGCCTGACGGACTGTGTTCCGACAGCAAGCGCGACTTAGCGGCTGGGAGGTCATAAATTAACAGCTCTGCTCAGAAAGCGGGAAGGCTGGAGGACAAAGGGAAGGAGAGCTGCTGAGCCCCCTGACGACAGAGCTCAGTTTGGTGGGGAACAAAGGCGCTCGCCAGCGCCATCTCCCCCGCCCATCCCCCAGCCAAAATCCCAAAGAGAACCAGTTCCTGCCAGGGAACTTGCTCACTCCGCGCAAACACCCAACTCTGCGCTTCTGCGGAGCCAAACCTCCGGCAGCGGATCTGACTCCCTCCTGCTGCCACAGGGCCCCTCCTGAAGTGGATCACCTAAGGAGAAGCAAGCTAAGCCTGCCCCTCCTGCCCCTGTGCACCTTGCCTACCCACCCCAGCTAAGACGCCAGATCCCCAGCATCACAAGCCTGGCAGTGTGCAAGTAGCCCAGACGGGCCACCCCACCCCACAGTGAATCCCGCCCCTAGGAGAGGGGAAGAGAAGGCACACACCAGTCTGACTACAGCGGTGGGCTGGGGGCAGACATCAGGTGTGACTGCGGCTCCGCCCACCAACTCCAGTTATACACCACAGCACAGGGGAAGTGCCCTGCAGGTCCTCACCACGCCAGGGACTATCCAAAATGACCAAGCGGAAGAATTCCCCTCAGAAGAATCTCCAGGAAATAACAACAGCTAATGAGCTGATCAAAAAGGATTTAAATAATATAACAGAAAGTGAATTTAGAATAATAGTCATAAAATTAATCGCTGGGCTTGAAAACAGTATAGCTGACAGCAGAGAATCTCTTGCTACAGAGATCAAGGGACTAAGGAACAGTCACGAGGAGCTGAAAAACGCTTTAAACGAAATGCATAACAAAATGGAAACCACCACGGCTCGGATTGAAGAGGCAGAAGAGAGAATAGGTGAACTAGAAGATAAAGTTATGGAAAAAGAGGAAGCTGAGAAAAAGAGAGATAAAAAAATCCAGGAGTATGAGGGGAAAATTAGAGAACTAAGTGATACACTAAAAAGAAATAATACATGCATAATTGGTATCCCAGAGGAGGAAGAGAGAGGGAAAGGTGCTGAAGGGGTACTTGAAGAAATAATAGCTGAGAACTTCCCTGAACTGGGGAAGGAAAAAGGCATTGAAATCCAAGAGGCACAGAGAACTCCCTTCAGACGTCACTTGAATCGATCTTCTGCACGACATATCATAGTGAAACTGGCAAAATACAAGGATAAAGAGAAAATTCTGAAAGCAGCAAGGGGTAAACGTGCCCTCACATATAAAGGGAGACCTATAAGACTCGTGACTGATCTCTCTTTTGAAACTTGGCAGGCCAGAAAGAATCGGCACGAGATTTTCAGTGTGCTAGACAGAAAAAATATGCAGCCGAGAATCCTTTATCCAGCAAGTCTGTCATTTAGAATAGAAGGAGAGATAAAGGTCTTCCCAAACAAACAAAAACTGAAGGAATTTGTCACCACTAAACCAGCCCTACAAGAGATCCTAAGGGGGACCCTGTGAGACAAAGTACCAGAGACATCACTACAAGCATAAAACATACAGACATCACAATGACTCTAAACCCATATCTTTCTATAATAACACTGAATGTAAATGGATTAAATGCGCCAACCAAAAGACATAGGGTATCAGAATGGATAAAAAAACAAGACCCATCTATTTGCTGTCTACAAGAGACTCATTTTAGACCTGAGGACACCTTTAGATTGAGAGTGAGGGGATGGAGAACTATTTATCATGCTACTGGAAGCCAAAAGAAAGCTGGAGTAGCCATACTTATATCAGACAAACTAGACTTTAAATTAAAGGCTGTAACAAGAGATGAAGAAGGACATTATATAATAGTGACAGGGTCTATCCATCAGGAAGAGCTAACAATTATAAATGTCTATGCGCCGAATACCGGAGCGCCCAAATATATAAAACAATTACTCATAAACATAAGCAACCTTATTGATAAGAATGTGGTAATTGCAGGGGACTTTAACACCCCACTTACAGAAATGGATAGATCATCTAGACACACGGTCAATAAAGAAACAAGGGCCCTGAATGAGACATTGGATCAGATGGACTTGACAGATATATTTAGAACTCTGCATCCCAAAGCAACAGAATATACTTTCTTCTCGAGTGCACATGGAACATTCTCCAAGATAGATCATATACTGGGTCACAAAACAGTCCTTCATAAGTTTACAAGAATTGAAATCATACCATGCATACTTTCAGACCACAATGCTATGAAGCTTGAAATCAACCACAGAAAAAAGTCTGGAAAGCCTCCCAAAGCATGGAGGTTAAAGAACACCCTACTAACGAATGAGTGGGTCAACCAGGCAATTAGAGAAGAAATTAAAAAATATATGGAAACAAACGAAAATGAAAATACAACAATCCAAACGCTTTGGGACACAGCGAAGGCAGTCCTGAGAGGAAAATACATTGCAATCCAGGCCTATCTCAAGAAACAAGAAAAATCCCAAATACAAAATCTAACAGCACACCTAAAGGAAATAGAAGCAGAACAGCAAAGGCAGCCTAAACCCAGCAGAAGAAGAGAAATAATAAAGATCAGAGCAGAAATAAACAATATAGAATCTAAAAAAACTGTAGAGCAGATCAACGAAACCAAGAGTTGGTTTTTTGAAAAAATAAACAAAATTGACAAACCTCTAGCCAGGCTTCTCAAAAAGAAAAGGGAGATGACCCAAATAGATAAAATCATGAATGAAAATGGAATGATTACAACCAATCCCTCAGAGATACAAACAATTATCAGGGAATACTATGAAAAATTATATGCCAACAAATTGGACAACCTGGAAGAAATGGACAAATTCCTGAACACCCACACTCTTCCAAAACTCAATCAGGAGGAAATAGAAAGCTTGAACAGACCCATCACCAGCGAAGAAATTGAATCGGTTATCAAAAATCTCCCAACAAATAAGAGTCCAGGACCAGATGGCTTCCCAGGGGAGTTCTACCAGACGTTTAAAGCAGAGATAATACCTATCCTTCTCAAGCTATTCCAAGAAATAGAAAGGGAAGGAAAACTTCCAGACTCATTCTATGAAGCCAGTATTACTTTGATTCCTAAACCAGACAGAGACCCAGTAAAAAAAGAGAACTACAGGCCAATATCCCTGATGAATATGGATGCAAAAATTCTCAATAAGATACTAGCAAATCGAATTCAACGGCATATAAAAAGAATTATTCACCATGATCAAGTGGGATTCATTCCTGAGATGCAGGGCTGGTTCAACATTCGCAGATCAATCAACGTGATACATCACATTAACAAAAAAAAAGAGAAAAACCATATGATCCTGTCAATCGATGCAGAAAAGGCCTTTGACAAAATCCAGCACCCTTTCTTAATAAAAACCCTTGAGAAAGTCGGGATAGAAGGAACATACTTAAAGATCATAAAAGCCATTTATGAAAAGCCCACAGCTAACATCATCCTCAACGGGGAAAAACTGAGAGCTTTTTCCCTGAGATCAGGAACACGACAGGGATGCCCACTCTCACCACTGTTGTTTAACATAGTGCTGGAAGTTCTAGCATCAGCAATCAGACAACAAAAGGAAATCAAAGGCATCAAAATTGGCAAAGATGAAGTCAAGCTTTCGCCTTTTGCAGATGACATGATATTATACATGGAAAATCCGATAGACTCCACCAAAAGTCTGCTAGAACTGATACATGAATTCAGCAAAGTTGCAGGATACAAAATCAATGTGCAGAAATCAGTTGCATTCTTATACACTAACAATGAAGCAACAGAAAGACAAATAAAGAAACTGATCCCATTCACAATTGCACCAAGAAGCATAAAATACCTAGGAATAAATCTAACCAAAGATGTAAAGGATCTGTATGCTGAAAACTATAGAAAGCTTATGAAGGTAATTGAAGAAGATTTAAAGAAATGGAAAGACATTCCCTGCTCATGGATTGGAAGAATAAATATTGTCAAAATGTCAATACTACCCAAAGCTATCTACACATTCAATGCAATCCCAATCAAAATTGCACCAGCATTCTTCTCGAAACTAGAACAAGCAATCCTAAAATTCATATGGAACCACAAAAGGCCCCGAATAGCCAAAGTAATTTTGAAGAAGAAGACCAAAGCAGGAGGCATCACAATCCCAGACTTTAGCCTCTACTACAAAGCTGTCATCATCAAGACAGCATGGTATTGGCACAAAAACAGACACATAGACCAATGGAATAGAATAGAAACCCCAGAACTAGACCCACAAACGTATGGCCAACTCATCTTTGACAAAGCAGGAAAGAACATCCAATGGAAAAAAGACAGTCTCTTTAACAAATGGTGCTGGGAGAACTGGACAGCAACATGCAGAAGGTTGAAACTAGACCACTTTCTCACACCATTCACAAAAATAAACTCAAAATGGATCAAGGACCTGAATGTGAGACAGGAAACCATCAAAACCTTAGAGGAGAAAGCAGGAAAAGACCTCTCTGACCTCAGCCGTAGCAATCTCTTACTCGACACATCCCCAAAGGCAAGGGAATTAAAAGCAAAAGTGAATTACTGGGACCTTATGAAGATCAAAAGCTTCTGCACAGCAAAGGAAACAACCAACAAAACTAAAAGGCAACCAACGGAATGGGAAAAGATATTTGCAAATGACATATCGGACAAAGGGTTAGTATCCAAAATCTATAAAGAGCTCACCAAACTCCACACCCGAAAAGCAAATAACCCAGTGAAGAAATGGGCAGAAAACATGAATAGACACTTCTCTAAAGAAGACATCCGGATGGCCAACAGGCACATGAAAAGATGTTCAGTGTCGCTCCTTATCAGGGAAATGCAAATCAAAACCACACTCAGGTATCACCTCACGCCAGTCAGAGTGGCCAAAATGAACAAATCAGGAGACTATAGATGCTGGAGAGGATGTGGAGAAACGGGAACCCTCTTGCACTGTTGGTGGGAATGCAAATTGGTGCAGCCACTCTGGAAAGCAGTGTGGAGGTTCCTCAGAAAATTAAAAATAGACCTACCCTATGACCCAGCAATAGCACTGCTAGGAATTTATCCAAGGGACACAGGAGTACTGATGCATAGGGGCACTTGTACCCCAATGTTCATAGCAGCACTCTCAACAATAGCCAAATTATGGAAAGAGCCTAAATGTCCATCAACTGATGAATGGATAAAGAAATTGTGGTTTATATACACAATGGAATACTACGTGGCAATGAGAAAAAATGAAATATGGCCTTTTGTAGCAACGTGGATGGAACTGGAGAGTGTGATGCTAAGTGAAATAAGCCATACAGAGAAAGACAGATACCATATGGTTTCACTCTTATGTGGATCCTGAGAAACTGAACAGGAACCCATGGGGGAGGGGAAGGAAAAAAAAAAAAAAAGAGGTTAGAGTGGGAGAGAGCCAAAGCATAAGAGACTGTTGAGAACTGAGAACAAACTGAGGGTTGATGGGGGGTGGGAGGGAGGAGAGGGTGGGTGATGGGTATTGAGGAGGGCACCTTTTGGGATGAGCACTGGGTGTTGTATGGAAACCAATTTGACAATAAATTTCATATATAAATAAAAAAAAAAAAAGAAAGAAAAAAAACCCTAATCCAATGTTATGCAACTGGATTCTTGTGGCTGGGGATAGAATTTCCAGTGACAACATGGATTCAAAAAAGTGCTGTTGTGTCTCAGAAATTTTAATAAGAAATGTAGGTGAAGTTTTCTAGAATATTCACTCAAAAAATAGCTTTAGTTGTTTTTTTTTAATTAAAGTAGCTTTATTGATGAAAAAGACATTGATGTTAAAGATGCATGTGAAGAGGTTTGATAACATGGTTTTATGAAATGGAAAAGTAGAAAAAGCATTCTAATTTTTAAAAAGTTTTTATTTAAATTCCAGTTAGTTAACATACATTGTAATATTTCACGTGGACAATAGTGATTCAACACTTCCATACAACTTCCCGGTGTTCATCACAGCAAGTGGCATTAATTCTAAATTAATGCATTAGATATATTACTTAATTTTAAATATGTGTATAGGGGCACCTGGGTGGCTCAGTTGGTTAAGCGTCTGACTTTGGCTCAGGTCATGATCTCGCGGTTCGTGAGTTCGAGCCCTGCGTCGGGCTTGGTGCTGACACCTCAGAGCCTGGACCCTGCTTCAGATTCTGTGTCTCCCTCTCTCTCTGCCCCTCCTTCACTCACACTCTGTCTCTGTCTCTCTCTCAAAAATAAACATTAAAAATTAAAATAAATAAATAAATAAATAAGTGTATATATCTAAAAAAATTTCCAGAAGTTTATATATGCAAGAGGACCACAAATCTTCCCTTTCTCCCTTCCTCTCTTCCATCCATCTGTTGTCATTTGGAAAAATTGGGGAGTACCTTATATGGGGTAGCTTTATTTTAGCCAGATAGGGAGTCTGCCACCTAAATTCTTTCAAGGCAAGCATGTCTGTTTTTTTATCTCCCTCTTTTCAACTGGCTAACTTCTACTTCTGTCTTGAAACTCAACATAAATGTCATCTCAGAGAGCTTCTTCAGCATGCTCCTTCAGGTTAGTTGCTTATCTGTGTCACAGCATTGATCTGTGTGGCATATTGTCTCCCCTGCTAAACTGCTTGGGCTTGAGGCCCAAGGTTGTGTTTTTGTCTTCAGATACCAAGAACTTCAACACAGCTCCTAGAACATAGTGGTTGTCAAGAAAAATAGAATAAACAATTGATGTTTGACTTTTTTCTTTAAGTTTTTTTTTTTAAAGTAATCTCTACCCCCCCCCCCCCCCCCAGTGTGAGGCTTAAACTTACAACCCCTAGATCAAGAGTCCCATGTTTTACCAGCTGAGCCAGCCAGTTGCCCCGGTGTTTGACTTTTTTATCTTGAGATGAAAGAACTTAAATGCAGCTCCTATTATATGGTGGTTGTCAAGAAATAACAGAATGAATAAATGGTGTTTGACTTTTTTTGTTCTTCTCCATGGTGCCTGGAATAATGTTAAACACAGATGAGATGTTGTTTAATAAATACTTACTGAATTATTAGGAACACCTTAAGTTTCTAGATACACTTCAGAGAAGGAATTAATTGAGCCTCGGAAAGCATGGGTTGAAAGAGACTTCAGGTAGACACACATAGTCTCTGGGATGGTGTTGAGACTGTCCTCTCTCTCTACATGGCTCATTTTTAAAAACCCAGATGAGGGGGAGAGCTCTCTGACACTGAAGCCGGGTTTCTGTATTTGGAAGATTAAGGTAGAAGCTTCTGCATAGCCCCAAGGACAGCACTGTGTACATCACATATGAACGTTACGTGAAGAGATGGACAGAAGCCCAATGTAATTACTGAGATGGTTGTGATGAGAATCCTATTTTTCTCATCCAGCGCAGTCTAGGAAGGGCCCTAGTCCAAACAGTGTATTTTTCCTTTCCCTGAGGGATCCAGACATTTCCCTGTTTCATTATAGCTGTGTGGGAAATCTGAAGTAAAGCTGTTCAATGAACTATTTTCAGTGCAATATACAAAAATACTGTGATAGGATGCCACCAGAGAGATTGACTGATTGTACTGGGCATAAAATACCCATTAACTAACTGGGATTTTAAAAAAAATAAATAGCCCAAATACTCAGATTTCATCTTGTGTATTCAAATTGTATCCCTTTTCACTTCCACCTGTCCTGTTCCCGGCAGTGTTTTACCTTACTGTGTCTGAAGCGGCTGCAGTGGAAGTGCTGGGATCTGTCAGTGGTGAGTGGTATCTGGCCACTGAAATCAGCACATCCAAGTGTTGGTAAGGAGAACTGGAATAGAATTGGTATCAGGGAGGAGCTGTTGTCACTGCAGTCACAGGATGATAGCTTGGGTACCATGATCCATTGTTGGGCCCTCAGCTTTGCAACTCTGCTTTTTTTTTTTTTTTTTTTGGTACACTTGTTGTTGACTGAGTTCTAGGGGATTGATTCACAGTGATCATACTGGCTAGAGATTAATTGATGTTAATTAATTAATTTACAGTATGAATTATAACTGCCAAGTGGTACAGTATTTGAATCGACCACTCTGTGCATTTTGTCGCTTTAGGATGTCTGTATCGTGAGCAAATAATAATGGAAGGTTGTCAGCTGAACATGGAGTCAGAGCAAAGAGGCGGTGGGTAGAGGACAGTTGCAGGCTGATCTTACTAGCTGGCATCATCAAAGTTTGGCAGCCTGATTTCTCCTGTAGAAATACACCTGTCAAGGGGACAGGAATCCTGGATCTGCTGGTTAGGCCACCATTTCACCATCACTGTCTTGGAGGCAGCACTTATGGTTTTCCCTTTTCCAAACTCCTTGAAGGCCACCCATGCTCTTTTGTTCCCATAGCCTTTCTTAGGCATCTTAGTAATATTTAGGAGTCTTCAGCTTTCTTGTATACTCAATAAAGTATGAAAGTTCTTGGCCCTGTTTTTTTTCCCCTGAATTTTAGAGTATCTTCACCTGATTTAATCTTATCTGCTATGAGTTGAGTTTGTAAATTTAGTATTCAGAGACTTGAAAGTGCCTTATTGTTGATTGTTCCCATGTACTGATGACCAGGGAGGCTACGCCATTCACAGTGCTGCACCTGATGGAGACAGCTAAGAGACAGGTGTTCTGTTGACATGCTTGTGCCTTCCCTGCCCAAAGCACCTGGCCCCCAAGTTGTTCTGGGCATGGTGTATTGTTATGATGGAAAGGAAATGCACATTCTCTAGGCATATTACCTACATCGCTTTATTTAATCCTTATAATGACTGTATGATAAAGTTATTGTTTCATCTTAAATATAGGGAATATGGGGTGCAAGAAGCTTTGGTCATTTATTTATGTGAAGTCATGTTCCTGGTAAATACCTCCTTTCCAGTGCTTGTCTCTTTGACTCAAAGGCTTTTTCTTTTTCTTATTGATAAATATTGTTTTGTAGCTTTCATTATAAATGTAAAGTATGTTCAGTATTTAAAGCCTGAATAAAAGAAAAGTAAAAAGAGAATAAAATTATCCATAGTCTCACTCCAGGAGAGACAACCATTGTTGATACGAGCTCAAACTTGTTTGGTTATACTACAGACTGTTTTGAATTTGCTAATGAGTAAGTTTGCTGTCTAAAAAGTAGCCTGTCTCGGGATTCTATGTAGACCTTACCCTAAAAGACATTTGTTTATTTTTATTGTTTTATTTTTATTTATTTTTTTAATTTTTTTTTCAACGTTTATTTATTTTTGGGACAGAGAGAGACAGAGCATGAATGGGGGAGGGGCAGAGAGAGAGGGAGACACAGAATCAGAAACAGGCTCCAGGCTCTGAGCCATCAGCCCAGAGCCCGACGCGGGGCTCGAACTCACGGACCGCGAGATCGTGACCTGGCTGAAGTCAGACGCTCAACTGACTGCGCCACCCAGGCGCCCCTATTGTTTTATTTTTAAACTAAATAATCATTAATTAAATGTGTTAAATGTCCAGCATATAACTAACACAACACTAGGTGCAGTGGGTGATATACGGAAGCAACGTGATCGCTGAGTTTCAGAGTTGGAAGTTTTTCTTTCACAACATCCCCGCTTCTTCTTGAACATGCCCTGTGTCGAGGAGCTCTCTCTCTCGGGGCTGCTCTTGAATTTTAGATAGTTCTGATTGTTAGCTGTGGTAATGGCTCCCCAGGAAACCTATATAGTCTTGGGGAGATAAGATCAAATATATGAAATAATAGCCAGTAATTCAAGATAGTATTTAGTGTTATGTGGGAGTAAGAATTGGAGGAAGACCATCATCCATACAAGGAAGAGCAAACAGAACTCTGTTGAGCATAGCCCTATGTCTGGGCTGGGTGCTGTAGTATATAATCTCGGTTGTCAAGCAATCCTGAGAAAAGGTAGTAGGTATTATTTATTCCCACTTTACAGATGTTATGACTGAGGTCCAGCTTACAGTTTTTGAAGTTGAGATTCAAACCCAGGTCTGCATGGAACCAAAGGCATGCACTTTCTTCTCTCCCAAACTGTCCTCTAAGTAGTTCCTGTGCTGGATTTTGGGGGTTTTGTAAACTAACATGTTTTCTTATAAAAATGTACATGATGTACAAAATTTGGGAAAGAGAAATATCACCTATAATGCTACCACTTATGAGATACCTGTGATGATTCGTTTGGTGTCTTTCTCTCCTGTATTTACCCTTATTTACCCTCATGTACATATATGCATTTATCACATACCTTGTGTGCATGTATATGTATGTATATATACGTATGTACATATGACTATATATTTAGGTATTCTGTATATCTTTTAACAAAACCGCTATTAAATTGTTTTGTTTGCGTTCTTTTTCTTTTCATAACATACGGTGACCATTTTCTTTTGTCATTAAGATTTGCCAAAGCATACCTTTTTATAGTGCTACAAACAATTCCACCCTGTGTATGTGCTATTAATTTGTAACCAATCAATCCCTTATTAGAGCTTAAGCTCTATAGCTTTTTGCTGTAACATTTATCATATGTTGGTAAGCATTCTTGTATAAATTTTTTTGGTGTGTGTGTCTCTGATGGTTTCCTATCAAGTATATGTGTATTTTAAAACTTTTGATTCAAAACTTCATCTGGAGGAGTTAGGGCATGTGTATTCTCACTGGTACAATATGTGAGAATGTCCGGTGTTAGGTATTCTCTCCAGTACTAACTAATATCATTACAAAAAACTTTCCCTATTTGATAGGTGAAAAATGACCTCTCGTGGTTTTAATTTGTATCTCTGACTACCAAACAGAGTGAATATCTGTTAGAGTTGTCATTCAAAGTTGTACCAGCCTTCGATCTCCCTCTTCTTCTAAGAGCCATATGCATGAAGAAGAGAAGGCTAGAAGGCTTCTTCTTATTTATGCTAAAGTACCCGTGCCATATCTTTTGGCAGATCTCTGACATCTACATTAGTGGAGAATCAGGGGACATGTCAGCCAAGGAGAAGCTTCTCCTGTGGACCCAGAAGGTGACAGCTGGTTACACAGGGATCAAATGTACCAACTTTTCCTCCTGCTGGAGTGATGGGAAGATGTTCAATGCACTTATTCACCGATACAGGTAAATGCAGTGGGATTTCACTGTGCCTGGAGGAGCTTCTTCTCATCTTGCTTGCAATAAGTTATAATGCCACTTTTTCCCTGAACCAAGGGTCAACACTCTGACTCATTTTCTTACTTCAAAAAGGAGTATGTATTGAATTCCTGCTACTCTAGGCACTGGGTACAAACACCAGGGAACAGAACCACAACAGCTCTTGCTTTCATGGAGTTTATTTATTAGGCAGTGAACAAAGAAATGCATTCTGTTATATGGTGGTAAGTGCAGTAGAGGGGTAGAGAGTGATGGGGTTTGTTGTACTTGGGACGGGTGGCTGGAGATGGCCTCTCTGATTAGGGTGCTGGAGCAGAGCTGTAAAGGAGCGAGCCACACAGTCCTCCTAGGGTCAGAGGGCTTCACTTGGAGGAAACAGCAAGTGCAGAGGGTCTGAAGTGGGTGCTTACTTGGAGTGGATGAGGAATAGCAGCTGGCTGGAGTGAGATGAGTGAGGAAGATAGGAATTTTGATGACAAAAATTAAAATTATTGCACTCTTAATGATCATAAACACATCCCAGCTTTCACCCTATACTGGCTTTCCCATAAAATCCAACCAACCTGCTGTTATGGGTTTAGGATGAGGGAGCACTGGGTTCCTGGCATGTAATTAAAAATGGGATTAGTATCTTTCTAAACGTCTTGCTTTCTCTCTAATGTAATTAGTGTGTTCCAGCTCTGGGTACTTCTAAGAGGTTTGCTTTGTGTGAACTTGTGTGATGTATAGGCCTTTCACGTGTCTTGGTGGACTTTTACAGACCTGATCTGGTAGATATGGAAAGGGTACAAATCCAAAGTAACCGCGAGAATTTGGAGCAAGCTTTCGAAGTAGCAGAAAGACTGGGGGTCACCCGCTTACTGGACGCAGAAGGTGAGAGTGGACCGGTGTTGAGTTTGTTTGGCTTATATTCATTGTCCTTCTGCTGGCAGCTCCCTCTGTTCTAAGAAATTTCTTTCCCTTTTTCTCTCAGATGTGGATGTGCCATCTCCAGATGAAAAGTCTGTGATCACTTATGTGTCTTCAATTTATGATGCCTTCCCTAAAGTCCCTGAGGGTGGAGAAGGGATCAGTGCTACGGTAAAAGAAAACTTCCCTAAATTACCTTCTGGCTTTGATATGTTTGGGCGGAATGCATTGATTAGACTTTGTTTCTCAAGCACTCACTGTATGAGGAGCACTTTTATACAGAGCAAACTGAATCCACATCATCTTTATACATGGTCATTGTCTCTGGTCCCTGGGAATGAGTCCAGATATTGCTAATTTTGTAGCATCCAGCATAGACTATTCTAGTGTCAGGAAATTGAATCCCATCTTGAGAGCCCTTGAGGAGCTCTGAAACTGGGACTCCACGCATTAGGCTGAGCAGCTGTGTAGGCAGTGAGAGGAAAGGGATTTTATGTGGTTTGGGGTGGCCTGAGCTACTGTCTCCTGTGCTTGTCTTGTGTACCGCTAATCAGAAGGTGTGTGATATCTACCTTTTGGCAATAGGAAGTAGACTCCAGGTGGCAAGAATACCAAAGCCGAGTGGACTCCCTCATTCCCTGGATCAAACAGCATACAATACTGATGTCAGATAAATCTTTTCCCCAGAACCCTGTTGAACTAAAGGTAAAGTCACAGACCTAAATTGTCTTTTATAAAGTTCAATGCTGGGATTAAGCCTCAGAGCTCGCTGCTGCTGGCTCCTGGCGTGAGGTGGTATACAAAGTGGGTCAGGTTGCTTGCATGCATCCATTCATTCACCAAATATTAATTTTGTAGGCACTTTATAACCAATATATACACTTCAAAGAAACAGAAATTCTGGCCAAGGAGAGAGAAAAAGGAAGAATTGAGGAATTATATAAATTATTAGAGGTAAGGAAACTTACCCTTTGCTGATTCTTGGGGTTTGCTGGTTTGCCTGATTGTTATTTCTTTGTTAGATTGCCGGCACGCTCTTCCCAACCTGCATTAATAGCAATATTCTCAGGGTGACAAATCAACATCACTTTTAGTCTGGTGTTGAAAATTTATGGTAAATGGGTACCATCATCCATCTGTATTTTTGAAAGAGGCTTTTGAAAAATGACATTTATTCAGAAACACTGAGTTTTATGAATGAGTTTTCCTGTTTTTCAGAGGGAAGCGAATCCTCTCCCTAAGATGGAAAGGAGAGAGACTTCCATCCATATTTTCACTCCTAGAGAATTTGAAGCTGTAGGTTTGAGCGTTTGGCCTTTCCAGAATGGGAGTTAGTAAGAGGACAGGTGGATTTATGGAAAACGTAGAAGGAATGAAAAAATTTAGAGCAGCTAGTAGTCCCTGTATTTTGGAGATGGTTTCTTTGCTCTTACCTCGAGGTGAGGTACTGCTAAGTACTCCGTTCTTTTCTCTTATTAGACAACAGGAGAAACTGCTGATGGCTGGGTAAATATGCAAGAAGCCATGTGTCAAGAACACGTAAAAGTGGGCCTGAGGACATGGCTGTGTTTTCGGACTAAAAGAGTGTCTCTGGGATTTTTCAGGTGTGGATTGAGTTTGGCCGGATTAAACTGCCTCAAGGTTACCACCCAAATGATGTGGAGGAAGAATGGGGAAAGCTCATCATCGAGATGCTGGAGCGAGAGAAGTCGCTTCGCCCAGCTGTGGAGAGGTGGGCTCAGGGCCTGACGGCAACCTGATGTTACCCACCCAGGCCGCTTTGAGCCCAGCACGTGACTACGGTTTTTATCTTATTATAGGCTGGAATTGCTGCTACAGATTGCGAACAAAATCCAGAATGGTGCTTTGAACTGTGAAGAGAAGCTGACACTAGCTAAGAATACACTGCAGGCTGTGAGTGTCTGTGTTGTCTCTCCCCTTCTCACCCTGTGCGCTGATGGTCCAGATTCACGATTGAGAAATCCAGCTGTGTCACTTCCTCACACGAGGCTCCCTCAGTCCTCGTGGGTGGGGCACTGGCATTCTCCCACTCCTATTACTCCTTTTCTGTCTTAGGACGCTGCTCACCTGGAATCGGGACAACCGGTACAGTGCGAGTCAGATGTCATCATGTACATTCAGGAATGTGAGGGTCTCATCAGGCAGCTGCAGGTGGACCTCCAGATCCTACGGGATGAGAATTACTACCAGCTGGAAGAGCTGGCTTTTAGGTGAGGAGCACGGGGCTCAGACAGAGGGCTTGCTTATCGCTGAGGCTCACAGATCAAGAGTCTGGCACTGAATCTTGTAACTTGGGTCTTGGAGGTCCGTGTCTTGGTGGGGATACTACAGGTATGTGGGGCAGGAAAATTCTCATGGTGGAGGACACTTGCCCCTTATTGCAGGCCCTGCCCACTTAGTACCTGTAGGATTCCCTAATCACTGTGGCCTCTTATAACACCCACACATATTTCAGGGTGACCTACTGGGATGCAGTACCACATCTGGGTTAGAACTGCTGCCGATCGAATGCATCATTTTGTAGAGAAAACTAAGACCTATTGAGGGGATGGGCATCACCTAGGTCACGCAGTTTGTACAGGACCAAGACTAAGACTCATGTCTTTTGGTCCCTAATCCATGTTTATTCTGTTGTACCATCCAGGAGTTACATAAACAGATACTGGTTTGCCTCCCTCCAATTAACACTGTAATTTGGCATTTGCCTCAACAACTCTGAACGACGAAGATGTTAAAACCACCTTGTGTTCCTATAACACTTCTTTTTTCAAAACACTTTTCCTGATATGATCTCATTTTTATTTTTACCTCATCCTTGTCAAACGGATAGGGAATATTTTATCTTTAAAAAGTGCGTTTCAGGGGCGCCTGGCTGACATGCAACTCTTGATGTCAGGGTTGTGAGTTCAAGCCCCACATTGGTTGTGGAACCCACTTAAAAAAATGTGTATTATAGATTTAAGTGTTTTCCTTTTTTCTCTTACTCCATTTCAGGGTTATGCGTCTGCAAGACGAGCTGGTCACCCTGCGTCTAGAGTGCACAAACTTGTATAGGAAGGGCCATTTCACTTCACTTGAATTGGCTCCACCCTCTACTTTAACCACTACTCGTCTGAAGGCAGAACCCTTGACCAAGGGAACCCATTCTTCCTCTACCTCCTGGTTCCGAAAACCCATGACTCGGGCTGAACTTGTGTGTATCTCATCCTCTGAGGATGAAGGCAGTCTTCGATTTGTGTATGAACTACTGTCTTGGGTAGAAGAAATGCAGGTGGGTGTATGTTCCAAATGCTTATGCAATGTGTTAAGGTTTACTGGACCCAGCAGCTTGTCTAGGAGTGCCAGGATGCTCTGTGCCCCTTGGGTAAACTCTAAATTATTAATGCTGCCTGGAACCCAAGCCCCCTTCTCAAATGTTAAATGGGTAGGGTCAGCTCAAATCCTCAAAAGTCCCACACCGGATAGCATAGGCTTTTCTGATTGGAAGCCCTTTGGGAATCATTCCCTTCAGTTAACTGTACTCTAAGTGGAGCTCATGGGAGAAATTACAGTCTATAAATCTCAGTTACCTTTTCTGAAACTCCCTCATCAGCAGAGGAGCTTATCCCTCATTCTTTGCTGTTGGTCTTCCCTCTGGAGTTTAAGCAGTGCTGTGCCTCACAGTTCTGAGGGGCTGTGCATGCATGTATTCCAGAATAGTGGTTCAAGTTCGATACTGTCCTTTTTATCCTTCTAATGTGTTTGTTTTACATGAAATTCTTCCCATGCCCTGATGGCCGATTCCCCATGTAGCGACAAATAAAAACATCCAAAGACAAGCTATTTAAATATTACCTGCCACTGGTCAATAGTTGATGCCATGAATGAAGTTTAATATTTTCAGATATTTCTTTCTTATATCCACTCTGATTGTGAAATGCAGAGCTTCATAATGGAAAATGCCTAAACTATAAAGTTAACCTTCAGCCTTTGAAAACACCTTTCTGGTTGGTGAATTCAGGAATGTATCCCGTAATGCGGCAACAAAAGGCTGCCCCTGCTGCAGGAGTTGGAATTTAGTCTCCAGCTCTTTGGGGTGATAATGGCATGTTTTCCTGTAAGAGGCCGTGATGGAGATGGCTTAGGTATCCTCTTGCCCAGTCTCCTACCCTCAGCCCCCTTGCCCAAACATCAGTTCTGAAAATTTTCTTTTTTTGCTGATTCAACCAATGAAATACATATCTTTTCTTTTCCAGATGAAACTGGAGCGAGCAGAGTGGGGCAATGACCTGCCTAGTGTGGAGTTACAGCTGGAGACACAACAGCACATCCACACCAGTGTGGAAGAACTGGGCTCAAGTGTCAAAGAGGCCAGGCTGTATGAGGTGTGTGCATTCAGAATCCATCACGGAGCGGGGTGCGGTGGGGTGGGATGGGTAATGGGGTAGCGTGCACAGTGCAGCTGTCTCTAGGGAGAAGGAGGCTCTGGAAAAGAATGAGAACCATGAGCAGCACTTTCCACCAAATTCCCTTTCCACATCAAGTGTCTCTTTTGCTCTTTGAAATGCCCTTATGAGCAAAGTATTTTTATTAACCCGTTTTTACTAAAAGGAGTAGCAATTCTGAAAGCTAAGGTCAGAATCAGTGCATGGTGGGTGCAGTTTCCAAACAGTCCTGCTCCAGAACCTCATCTTGTTTCCACTTCACCTCCTGCCTGTAGGGCGTGCTGGAATAGAAAAACTACTCACTCAGTCTCTCCCTCACTCATTCTGTCTTCCCATTTGTAATTTCAACTTTCCCCTGCAAAAAAGCAGCCGAATAGTTTGGGAATCATCAGGCATAAGTTTTGCTAGAAACCTCCCAGAGTTACTGGAAGCACAAAGTCTCTCAGCTGTGTTCACTCCACTAAACCGTCCCTCACTCATGGCTGCCCCAGGCTTTATTTTTTATTTTTATTTTTTAAATTTTTATTTAAATCCCAGTTAGCTAACAGAGTAATATTAGTTTCAGGTATACAGTACAGTGATTCAACACTTCCAAACATCACCTGGTGCTCATCATAAGTGCACTCCTTTTTTTTTTTTTTTGGAATAAAAATATTTCTTTAATTTCTTCTTTCTTTTTCTTTTTTTTTAATTTTTTTTTTAAGTTTATGTATTTATTTTGAGTTGGGGTGGGGAAGGGACAGAGAGAAGAGGGAGAGAGGGAGAATCCCAAGCAGGCCTTGCAGTTGTCAGTGCAGAGCCCGATGTGGGGTTCAAGCCCACAGACCATGAGATCATGACCTGAGCCAAAGTTGGTAGCTTAGCTGCCCCCACAACAAGACTCCTTAATCCCCATCACCTATTTAACCCGTCCCCCTACCTACCTCCCCTCTGGTAACGATCAATTTGTTCTCTAGCATTAAGAGTCTATTTCTTGGTTTGGCCCATAATTTTTTTTTTTTTTAATTTAAATTCAAGTTAGTTAAAATACAGTGTTTCTCCAGGCTTTAAAACCTGACCCAGAGATCTGTTATCTCAACTTCTGTTTCTGGGGTAATCAGTCCCTAACTATGTGCAGACATAGTTGAAAACATACTGTACATATAGTTTACTTACTCTTTCTCTAATGCATCTTTATTTCATTTTTTATCAGGGAAAAATGTCCCAGAATTTCCATACCAGTTATGTTGAAACTCTTGGAAAGCTGGAGACACAGTATTGTAAACTGAAGGTGAGTTTTGACTCTTTTGTTCTCTTCATGGACTGTCTAGTTCCTTCCAAACAACTGTCTTCCCTAATTCAGAAAGTCTACGGTTTGGCCCTGTTTTGGTTTTCTGCTTATTAGGTTATATCATTTACTGTGCAATTGTTCATATGTATTACAGCATTTTCTCAATTTTCTTAGTGGATCAGAAATCACTGCCCCAGAAAGTTTAAATTAAGTAGAACCTGTCCCAGTTTCCGTGTCTTACCAAAGCAGTGCCTGTATATGCTTTGAGACACCAGAACAAAAAGTTTGAGGTTGGTAGGAAGGAGACTCTTCTTCTATCTGTTCTTCATTCCCATCTTTCAAGATTGTCCAGAGTAGGACAGCCTAGGATCATTCTTTATTCAGGGAGCCCCACAGAAGCCTGGTGAGTTGTAACTTCTTGCTAGGATTGACCAGGGCTCTGGGAGTCCTGTGCTAAACTTGTACTAAATTTAAATTTGAGTCCATGAGGAGCACCCAGAGATGAAAAATCAAGGCTAAATTTATTTCCTGCATTATTCTTTGCTTTGATGTCACATGTGCTATCTTCTACAGATGAAAGCCTGGCAGTCTAACCGTGTAATCCCTGCTTTGTCTAGGAAACTTCCAGCTTCCGGATGAGGCACCTTCAGAGCCTGCATAAATTTGTCTCCAGAGCTACAGCTGAGTTGATCTGGTTGAATGAGAAGGAGGAGGAGGAACTCGCATATGATTGGAGTGACAACAATCCCAATATCTCAGCCAAAAGAAATTACTTCTCTGTGAGTCTAGCACAACAGACCTGTCATATTTATGTAATAGCAGAAGGAGACAGAGAGAGGCTAATCTTTTGAGAACTTGGATTTCTGGATTTGCATTCTTCTGGGTAGAAATAGGAACCCCCTGCTTAATGCATCTGTGCATGTGAGAAGTGTACATGGAGAGAGGGGAAACCAAGTCCTAGAATGAATTTACTTAGAGTGCGTTTAGAAAGGCAGTGTCTTGGACAATGAGAGTATTGGACTGCAAGTCGAGTTGTTTCAGAATAGCTTTGTGTTTAGGATGGTAGGCTTTGGAGTGAGAGACCTGAGTTCCAATTCTTACTCCTCCACTAACTGGCTCTGTGACCTTGGGCCAGTCATTTAATCTCTCTGGACCTCTGTGAAATGGGATTATAGTATCACTTCAAAGACTTGTGTAAAAGATTGACTAAGCTAATATGGGCAAAGCATTTAGTATAGGGCTTACTGTTGTTTAACTGAAGCATACTCTTGGCTTTTCATATATTCTGAATTCTGTTAAATTCATTTAATAATTTTTTGGTCAAATATCTTCATTTGTAAGACAGGAAGGGAAATTGAATATTGGACAACGACAACATTCGTTTGTTCTTTTTCAGTCAATACAATGGGGTTGTTTTCTTTCTAAGTGTATTTCCACATCTCAGCATTTTTAAAGATATTATAAACTCTATGCAAATAGGAAGCTTTTTTTTTTTAATTTTTTTTTTCAACGTTTATTTATTTTGGGGACAGAGAGAGACAGAGCATGAACAGGGGAGGGGCAGAGAGAGAGGGAGACACAATCAGAAACAGGCTCCAGGCTCTGAGCCATCAGCCCAGAGCCTGACGCGGGGCTCGAACTCATGGACCGCGAGATCGTGACCTGGCTGAAGTTGGATGCTTAACCGACTGTGCCACCCAGGCGCCCCAAATAAGGAAGCTTTTTTAAAAAAAATTTTTAATGTTTATTTTTTTTTTAATTTTTTTTTCAACATTTATTTATTTTTGGGACAGAGAGAGACAGAGCATGAACGGGCGAGGGGCAGAGAGAGAGGGAGACACAGAATCGGAAACAGGCTCCAGGCTCTGAGCCATCAGCCCAGAGCCCGACGCGGGGCTCGAACTCACAGACCGCGAGATCGTGACCTGGCTGAAGTCGGACTCTTAACCGACTGCGCCACCCAGGCGCCCCAAATAGGAAGCTTTTTTAAAAAAAATTTTTAATGTTTATTTTTGAGAGAGGGAGACAGGTAGAGTGTGAGTGGGGGAGGAGCAGAGAGAGAGGGAGACAAGAATCGGAAGCAGGCTCCAGGCTCTGAGCTATCAGCACAGAGCCCGATGCGGGGCTCGAACTCACAAACGGTGAGATCATGATCTGAGCTGAAGTCGGATGCTTAACCGACTGAGCCACCCAGGTGCCCCAGGAAGCTTTTTTATTCACACTTACTTTAGATACTTTTAAATTCCATTAGATTTAAAGAAATATAAACTTCTGAGGGCCCCTGAGTGGCTCAGTCGGTTAAGCATCCGACTTTGGCTCAGGTCATGATCTCACCATTTGTGAGTTCGAGCCCCACATCGGGCTCTGTGCTGACAGCTCAGAGTCTGGAGCCTGCTTCGGATTCTGTGTCTCCTCTCTCTGTCCCTCCCATGCTTGTGCTCTGTCTCTCAATAAGAAATAACCGTTAAAAAAATTTTTTTTAATAAAAACTTCTGACTAGAGAATAGCATATGATTCTTCTAAAGTAAAGAAGAAAGAGTAAATCCTCTAATGCAGTAAACTGAGAATGGAAATCAGGCTATGATAAAGATAAAAAGAAAGTGCTTAGGAAGAAGGGATCAAATGTGACAGCAAGGATCAGCACCCAGCTTTATAGAAAAGCTAGCATCTAAATTGGGTCCTGTAGTGTTAACAGAATATAAAACCAGAGGAGGGCACTGTAGGCTGAGGGAATAGTCTGAGCAAAGCCAGTGAGTCACTGATTGGGATCTCAGGGTGTGTCAGGTATGGGACGTGAACCAGCCACTCCTGCCAAGTTATCTACTTCCTCTGTCTCCATTGCTCACCTGTGTTCCCCTGCTTTTTCAGGTCTGGCCCAGGCCCCATATCCTTTGTAAATCATTGTCCAGTAATTCTAGCATTTTTGCTCTTCGAAATCCTCTGGCACGTGCTATTTATTCCTCTCATTTTGGCACTAACCCTGTGTTGGAGGCTCCTTTAAAGTGGGGGCAGGGAACACAACTTTTTCTTTATTGCTCCTCTCCCCTTAATCGCACTTACTGCATCTAGTTGAATTCAACTTTCAGGAGTTGACAATGCAGCTGGAGGAGAAACAGGATGTGTTTCGGTCTCTGCAAGATACAGCAGAGCTGCTGTCACTTGAGAACCACCCAGCCAAGCAGACTGTGGAGGTATGTGACTTGAGAATGTGTGAGGGTCAAGTGCTTAGGGTGGTCATAGTGGAAGCATCCAAATCAGAGACTTCGTTCTGCTGAAACACCTGAACGAAGTGTCAGTGATCATTTGTCTTGGATCTTCTCTCTTTATTCCAGCTCCTGAAAGACTACAAAGGAGAATAGGAGGAGAAACTAGAAGAGAGATTGACTCCTATTGAACCATATATTTTATTTTATTTTATTTTATTTTATTTTATTTTATTTTATTTTATTTTATTTTATTTTATTTTTTTAATTTTTTTAATGTTTATTTATTTTTGAGGCAGAGAGAGACAGAGGATGAACGGGGGAGGGTCAGAGAGAGAGAGGGAGACACAGAATCCGAAACAGGCTCCAGGCTCCGAGCTGTCAGCACAGAGCCCGATGTGGGGCTTGAACTCACAAACCGCGAGATCAGACCTGAGCCGAAGTCGGACGCTTAACCGACTGAGCCACCCAGGCGCCCCTGAACCATATATTTTAAATAGGCATGA
Organism: Herpailurus yagouaroundi; assembly: GCF_014898765.1. Taxonomy (NCBI): domain Eukaryota; kingdom Metazoa; phylum Chordata; class Mammalia; order Carnivora; family Felidae; genus Herpailurus; species Herpailurus yagouaroundi. Next base: position 30,492,996 of record NW_024412388.1, read on the forward strand.
GGGCAGATCCTGTCTCTTGTTGGTGTGGCGCCTTTGCCCAGAGAAGAGAGAGAGAGTGGGGGAATCTGGGAGGGATTTATTCACGCGCAGGTTTTGCTGATCACTTACAGGTGACCCTTGAACAACATGGGTTTGAACTGCGCAGCCCTCTTATATGCGGATTTGTTTTCTAAATACTGTAGGATACTGTAAATGTTTTTTCTTTTCCTTACGATTTTTTTAGTAACATTTTCTATGCTGTAGCTTACTTCATTGTAAGCATATAGTATATATACAGTATATGTACATGTAACATACAAAATATGTGTTTGTTGACTGTTCACGTTATCAGTAAGGCCTCCAGTCAACAGTAAGCTATTAGCACTTAAGTTTCTGGGGAGTCAAAAGTCATGTGTGGATTTCCAACTGCACAGGGGTTTGGTGCCCCCATCCCCTCCATTGTTCAAGGGTCAGCTATAGCTGCAATTGAGTGTGGAAGAGGCCTTTTCTATGTAACCTATGTTGGATGAAAGACAAGCCTGTTTCTCATGGGAAGCCTTCCGCAGATGCCTGTCAAGCATCTCCATGTATCTTCTGTTGGCCTGTCATTAGCAGAGTTGGACTTGGAAGAGAGCATTGCACATGTATGTTGCTAAACCCCTGCCCTTCTGTGCGTGTGCTTGGCTCTTGCAGGCTTACAGCGCTGCCGTCCAGTCCCAGTTGCAGTGGATGAAGCAGCTATGCTTGTGTGTTGAGCAGCATGTAAAAGAGAATACTGCTTATTTTCAGGTATGTGAACTTTGTGTTTGTGTGCGTGTGTGTGTGCATGCACACGTGCGCACGCATGAGCATCAGAGAAGATGAGAATACCCTTTTCCATTCAGGCAAGCAATTGTATGTACCTGTGTGTCCACACAAGCCTGCACATGGAAAAGGTAGGGTGAAAAACACATCTATATCAGTTAAACCACACTTTACTGTGTAAACCATCACTCCCAAAGCACAGCTGCTTAAAACTGTAATCCTTTAGTTAGTTCTTGACTATGTGGTTTGGTGATTTGGGCTAGGCTCAGTTGAGATGAGAAAAGATGATATTCTTATTTTATGTATTTATTTATTTATTTTTAAATTTACATCCAAGTTAGTTAGCATGTAGTGCAACAATGATTTCAGGAGTAGATTCCTTAATGCCCCTTCCCCATTTAGCCCATCCCGCCTCCCACAACCCATCCAGCAACCCTCTGTTCTCCATATTTAAGAGCCTCTTCTATTTTGTCCCCCTCCCTGTTTTTGTATTATTTTTGCTTCCCTTCCCTTATGTTCATCTGTTTTGTCTCTTAAAGTCTCATACGAGTGAAGTCATATGATACTTGTTTTTCTCTAATTTTGCTTAGCATAATACCCTCTAGTTCCATCCATGTAGTTGCAAATGGCAAGATTTCATTCTTTGTGATTGCCGAGTAACACTCTTGTGTGTGTGTGTGTGTGTGTGTGTGTGTGTGTGTATACATACATACATACACCACATCCTCTTTATCCATTCATCCATTGATGGACATTTGGGCTCTTTCCATACTTTGGCTATTGTTGGTAGTGATGCTATAAACATTGGGGTGCATTTGCTTCTTCGAAACAGCATACCTGTAACCCTTGGATAAATACCTAGTAGTGCAATTGCTGGGTCGTAGAGTAGTTCTATTTTTAATTTTTTGAGAAGAAAAGATGATTTTCTCATCTTGCTTAGCCTGTGGATGGCTGCAGGCAACTGGCAGGCAGGCTAGGGGCTGGTTGGTTGCAAATGGCATCACTTCCACGTCTGATAGTTGGTGGGGGTGATGGGGTACAAGGCCATGACATCTGTTAGGCTAGCCTAGGCTTCTTCATGTTTGTCCCACAAACGACCAGAGAGAGTGAGCCCCAGTACACAAGCCCTTTTTTCTGCTGTCACATTTATTATATCATTGGCCAAAGCAAGTCATGTACCTGGGCCGGCTTCAAGGGAAGAAGTAGACCCTCCCTCTTGATGGGTGAAGCTGTAAAATCCCAGGACCATTTTTCTTTCTTCAGTCTATCACAAGGTCAAGAACATACTCCTTATTTTCAGATGAGGATGGGAGGAGGAAATAAGCCGTTGCCTCTGTTTGGGTTTGCCCTAAATTAAATAATCTTGCTAATCATTTTGTAATCTTATCAGTGAATTGGAACGTTTGATCACTCAACCTCTAGGCTTTTCATGACACGCTTACCTCACAGCCAAGTGTCCTCACTAGCAGTGTTTCTGAGAAGGCGAAGCTGACTGACTTTTCTCTAGGGTTAAATAGGCTTTGTGGTTGTCATCACTAATATTTTCCCAGATGTGGTGTTTTAAGCCCTCAGTTTCCACTCGTGCGGATTTTATAATGAAGTGTCATCAATCCAGGAGAGTAGTTACAGTGAGATTGCTTTTTCTTGGTTAACATCTGTGTGTCGTGATGTGTTGAGCCCGAGATCCCATTCCTATCCTCACAGTTCTTCAGTGATGCATGGGACCTGGAGTCATTCTTGAGGAACCTCCAAGACTCCATCAAAAGAAAATATTCCTGTGACCACAATACCAGCTTATCTCGTCTCGAGGACCTGCTCCAGGACTCCATGGTGGGTGTTGCCTCAGAGGGATGATTACTCCTGAGAAACAGAGTAAACCATATCAGCTGCTGCTGTTTATATCCTTGAAAGCTGTAGGGTAATGGGTCAGTGTTATAAAATGTGGCTCACATTCAAATAAAGTTTAATCCCAGTTTGTTCTTATTCTTTTTTTTTTCTTTTCTGTCCTTAAAGAAGTTGCAGATAAGATTCCTTTGGGTATGCTATTGAAGTAAAGGCCTAGTCCTCTTCCCCTGAGCCACTTAGTGCCCACTATGCTTGTCTTTGCATTGTTCCTATTTTAATTCAAAAGTTGGGACCAAAGATGAGGTGTAAAGCATGAAAAATAGTGTTGAAGGGGATTAGGTGACTGACATCAAATTCTTTTTTCACTCTCTCATGCAAAGAGAATTAAAACAAAATCAAACGAATGAACTAGACCTGAGCCAAATTTTTCCTCTGTGGTAATTTTGTTTTGCCAAAATTAGGTATTAGAATATTGATTTTAATTAAGGATGACGTTAAAATCTTATGTAGATATAATGCAATATTTGTCCAATTTATGTAGCAGTATTAACTTTGAGAAAATGTTTTTGCATCTGGTATTTACTCCAAATCAGTTTTATATTCATTTTCTCCAATGAATTATTCTTTCAGAAATGCTGATAATGAAATCAGAGCAGGAGTGTTTACGTGTATTGAATGCATATTACACAGAGTTGGCAGGACAAGGCCCCAGCTACGTCCCAAATTAAGATAGAAGAGTGTGTAATAGGGAAATTATTTTTTCTATATGAGAAGCCAGAGGATTCCCACATTTCAGTAGAAAATTATAAATAAGAGAACCAGAGAACCCAAAACATTTTTGTAGGTGAAAGTTGGGTATTTGTGAACATTAGTTGATTATTTATTGATTTATTTTTACACTTTCAGGTATTATTAACCTATGAATGGGTTCACATTCAGTGTTTTACCCGGGCCAATAATCTGTTAATTTAATGAACTTGGAATGAAGGATAAAAGCCTGACTTTTTAGATGTTGTCTCTAGAATGTCTCTCTTGGAGGTACTTCAAGTTTGAAGGAGGAATATAATAATCCTTGGCTATTATCTCCTCCCTTCCACAGAGTACCTTCCTGTCTTAGGGTAACTTCTCTGCAATTGTTGTCATATCTTCTCTTCTCGAGGGTCGCTGCTCTGTTCCCTCCTCTCCAGGTCAGGGGCATCGGGTTGGCGGCGTCATCTGGGCATGAAGTCACCTGGGTCTGCTCCTCAGCTTTTCCTCAGCTTGTCCGTCAGGTTCGGGAGCATCTGTCATGGCTTCTGGTTCTTTTCAGAACTTTTACCACGCTGAGCACTTGGTCTCTGGAGCTTGAGATGTTTGGCTGTGGGTTAGACAGAAATTGACATCTTTATTGCAAGGAAACGGAAATGGGTAGACCAGCTGTCAAGTACGGAACAGTGTGGCTGTCTCCCTGATATATTCCATTCCTCTTTCTTAACTAATAAGTTAAAGTTGTATTTCTTCCAATCATGCTCCCGGGGACAGGCACAGGTAGTTTATTTAAGCATTTCTTTTTCTTTACTTGCATATTCTTAATTCTTTAATGGCATTTCTTAACATTATTAACTCTTTACTCTCATCACATCTACTTCCATCCTAAGAAAGTCCTCTTCTAAGGACTTTATATACCTCAAAATGGGCTTGACACATCCTGGTAATACATGAAAGTTATCTTTTACTCTCTAACACAATTGGTAGTACATTGCTACCAATTTTGTGGACAGGAAGTTCATTAGTTTTTAAGATAATTGGGTTTGCAGAGACTTGAGAGTTTCAATTTTGCATGGTACTTCTTTCAAACCATTCAAATTTACATGAGCATGGCACAGCAAGACCCTAAAAGGTAAACCCTGAATCATTTGTCATGTCTCCACCAACAGCATTGCTTTATAAACTGTTGGTGGAAGAGCTAAGATCTTTCTCTAGAAAGTTTGACTCAATTTAAGAAAGTGAAATATTAGTAGTAGAGCTTGGGAGGTATGATTATTTAAAAATTCTTTAAAGAGCACAATTCTAGCTTCTCCTAAGCAGAAGGCAAGAACTGGCTTCTGCCAGTAAGAAAGCGAATAATAATAATAGCGACAGCAATGTTGTTATTATTGTTTTTAAATTTCCATGCTTTCTGAACCTTATTTGGGGAAATCCCTTGTTAGTTGTGTGTAGCTGTATTTGGCAGCTGGCAGTTCTTTTTTTTGTTTGTTTTTGTGTTTTCATTACTTTTGCATGTGGCTTCATGATTCATTGAAAAGGGCACAGGGAGAAAGCTGAACAATTTGAGTATAAAAGCACTTGGTAGAAGACAAATATCCTCTCCTTTTTTCTTTATCTTTGTGTTTCTAAGATGGCTCCACCAAGGATCCCTACTTAACTGAGAAATGACATTCTCTGAGGGAGTGGAGCACTCAGTTTTCTTTGTTGGCTCAGTCACCCTGAGTAGTAGCATTAATGTCTTTTTGTGTTTCTTCTCACTTTGTAGGACGAAAAGGAGCAGCTTATACAGTCCAAGAGTTCCGTTGCCAGTCTTGTTGGGAGATCAAAAACCATTGTTCAGCTAAAGCCACGCAGTCCTGACCACGTGCTAAAGAGTACCATTTCTGTGAAGGCCATCTGTGACTATCGGCAGATAGAGGTGAGGAGGTGGAAAGGGTACCTCTGGCTCCAGAAGGAAGGGAGGGAGAAGCAAAACCTTCAGTTTAGGGGTGTGATAGAGAAAGGTCTAATGTTACAGATTTTTTATTTTTTCATAGAACTTAAATATTCTTTTAAAAAAGGAAAAAAAAAAAAAAAGCCCAAACTCTATAATCTTGACCTGCTCCCTGCCTCTGTGATTGGTATCATCATCCACCTGATTTCCTAAGTTATGTCAGAAATGATACTTTGTAGCCCCTGAGCCATATCTTTGGCTTTTCCTCTCTTATACCCCACAACTAGTAGCCACACCAAATCAATACCAACTTGCAAATAAATATCCCTTAGATTAGATGTACTTCTTTCTGTCCCTGCAGCTACTACCCTGATTTAGACCATAATTTCTTTCACTTGAATAATGGTATTAGCCTCCCCAATCAATGCATTCTCTATTCTTCTACCAGAATGATCTTAAAAAAAAAAAAAAAAAAAAAAAAGAACAATTCCCTAGTTCTATTTAGATGGCCTAAATTCCTTAATGTGGCTTCAAGGTCCTGAATAATCCTTCTTTACCTTTCTAGGCAAGACTGGGTCATGTCCCTTCCATGCATTCCCTGGTAAATTGCATTTGACATACAGTATTATAACTCTTACTCCCACCAGAATATGAGGAATATCAGCCATGTTTGTTAGTTTACCATCTTACCATTCTTACATCCAGTGGCCCAGCAAAATTCCAGGCACATAATAGGCTCAGTAAATATTTGTAATGCGTAAGAATGAACTTCTCTGGCACTTTTCTGTGTCTCAGTATTTCTGTCTATAAAATAGGGATGAGGATGTTGGTTCCTTGTCTCCCAAGAGAAAGAATTGATGATTCCAAAATGCTTAAGCCTTTTCAAGGGATTTGAGTGGGATGACAAGAAGGGAGGAAGAGGGAAGTACCACAAAAGCAAAGTTGTGATTATTCATGTCCCTTTAACCTTTGCCCTAATGGCTGTAGATGCAGACAGATTGTTTCTGGAGGTCTTAAGACAGTCTCCTTAGAACTTGCATATAACTAGGTTACTTGACCTGTAATAAACATTTAACAAACACTTGCTTCCTTGATTTCTTTGATGTCTCAACCTTTCCCGTGTTGTATATTTATATAAGGTTATCTTTTCATCAAAATCAGGAACCCTCACTAAGGGATGTCAGATCTCCAAAATGATTTTTTTCTTAAGGATTTCATAGCTTTGGGATCAGGCACCACATCATACAGGTTGTCGGTTTATCCACTAGCAATAACTTACAAGTTTGTCTCTTCAGATCACCATTTGCAAGAATGATGAGTGTGTGTTGGAAGATAATTCGCAGAGGACCAAGTGGAAAGTGATCAGCCCCACAGGGAATGAGGCGATGGTGCCATCGGTCTGTTTCCTTATCCCCTCACCCAATAAGGATGCCATTGAGATGGCCAGCAGGTAACTTGGTTCAGGGGCCACTCTGGACTGCCACATGTGCTGCTTGGCTTGAGTGAATTGATGGAGGGATGAATCTGCATTTGCAATCTTAAACAGAGCAGCCAAGTTTTAAAGTTTCTTTTGGGAAAGACTTACTATTAAGATAGCAAGTCTTGTGCTTGCAGCTACATGGTAGGTTTTCAGTAAATGCTTATGTTCAATTCGGTGATCATTCTTGATCATAAACAGTTAACTCTCAGAAGATTGATTTTTGTAGTGACAGTTAATTTTCTTCTTTATATTTTATTAAAGTAACATACATACATATTTTTTTAAGTTTATTCATTTATTTTGAGAAAGAGACAGAGAGAACCAGGGAGGGGCAGAGAGGGAGGGAGAGAGAATCCCAAGCAGGCTCCATGCCATCATCACAGAGCCTGATGGTGGGGTTCAGACTCACAAACTGTGAGATCATGACCTGAGCCCAAACCAAGAGTCAGACGTTCAAGTAACTGAGCCACCCAGGCGCCCCTACATACATATTTTTAAAAACTGAATTACACCATGAAGCTTGTAATAAAAACCAGCTATTCCCTTCCCCACCCCAGAATTCTAATTTCCTAAGCCTGCTATTTTCAATCCTTTATTTTGATGTCACTGAAATTTTAATTAATGGGTTTTTTGGAGAGGGAGCAGATAAACTAAATGGGTTTAAAGTCTCCTATTTAAGTGAAGTCCTGGCTTCTAATTTTCTATCTTATTCTTATATGTCACATTTCTTAATTTGAAATTCAAGGTAATGTGTGTGTTGAATATGTCTGTGTATGTGAGAGTTTAGAGTCTGTAAGTCTTCCAGAAGTTGAGATTGAATCAGGCACAGGATGCTTTAGAAAGAAACTTCTCCGGTCCTTCACACTGCAGTTCTTTTTTTGTTTTTTGTTTTTAATATGCCAGATAACTTTTTAAGTTGTTCTTAACTTTTATTTATTTTTTTTTTAATTTTTTTTTTCAATGTTTATTTATTTTTGGGACAGAGAGAGACAGAGCATGAACGGGGAAGGGGCAGAGAGAGAGGGAGACACAGAATCGGAAACAGGCTCCAGGCTCTGAGCCATCAGCCCAGAGCCTGACGCGGGGCTCGAACTCACAGACCGTGAGATCGTGACCTGGCTGAAGTCGGACGCTTAACCGACTGCGCCACCCAGGCGCCCCATTAACTTTTAAACATTTTAGCAGTTTTGTGAATATATAGACCACAGTAATGTATTTTTAAGCATTGATATGGATTGTCGTTTTTCAACAATTCCAAATGGGGTTATTTTATCTCTACTTTTCTATATTACTTACCTTCACGGGTGTACCCTCTCTCTGACTTCTCGTGATCATTATATATACAGGTAACATTTATAAGACTGCTAAACATGCTGACATCATATTCATAATACCATTGTAAGTCCAAATTGTTTGACTATGTCAATTAATTTGGTTCTAAAGATTGCTGTGTTGTTATATTTGATTACTTGCCTTTCTCTGCTCAGCATATAAATCCAGTTCTGCTAAGGCAATCACATTTTCGCCCTGAAAGGTCTCTAATGTGGAGCTCAGGTTTTAGAATAGCCACAGCCAGCTTCTCTATTGTTTCTAGGGTCGAACAGTCTTACCAGAAAGTGATGGCCCTTTGGCATCAGCTACATGTTAACACCAAAAGCCTTATTTCCTGGAACTATCTGCGGAAGGACCTTGACCTTGTAAAGACCTGGAACCTGGAAAAGGTAATTGTGAAAAGCCTTCCCTCAGGCTCACATCCTATTGGCAAGCTTTTTTCAGAAGGAACTTTTTTTCATTACTGTAAGACTCCTGCCCACCCAAAGGGAGTAAAGTGGAGTCAGGGATGTTTCACAATTAGGGGGTCCTAGGAACAAAAAACAGCAGCCTGAATGGTTAAGGAAATTCCTGATGAAAACAAACAAGATCTCCTGTTTTCTTGGCCAACTAAAGGCTTCTTCTCACTCTGCAGCTCTTGTATAAATGTATGTTGTACAGGAATAATGGTGAATTAACCATTAGTCAGGGTTGTGTACAATAGGGCACAGTGGGTGCTTCTGGGGTGCTAGTAATATCATTTCTTGATCTGAATGCCAATGACATGGACAAGTTCTTTTTGTGAAAAAACAAATGTTTGCAGTTACGGTATGTGCAGCTGATTTGTCTATATATTAAACATCAATAAAAAGGAAAAAGGGAGAAGGTATTATGTTCCCATTCTGTTGAAATTTCTTGTTTTCCTTCTCTCTGTGTCTCTCTTTAGCTTCGAGCCTCAGCACCAGGGGAGTGCCACCAGGTTATGAAGAACCTCCAGGCCCACTATGAAGACTTTCTGCAGGATAGCCGTGACTCTCTGCTCTTCTCAGTGGCTGATCGTTTGCGCTTGGAAGAGGAGGTGGAGGCTTGTAAAACCCACTTCCAGCACCTGATGAAGTCCATAGAGAATGGTGTGTGCCTTGGCAAGAGGGAGAGGAATGGTGGAATGAGAGCCCTGAAGGGTGCTGCTGGACCCTTCATATAGACTAGAAAGTACCACCTTTTTACCATTTGAGTTGCTAAAAACTTGAGATAGGGAAAAACTTATAGAGATGAATTCTGAAAATTAGATCATGTAAGAAGAGGCCTTATTTGTCATTGCTTATCAGCCTGTCACATTCTCTTGTGGAGATAACATGTTTAGATCCTTAACGATGAGTGTATAATGCAGGGAATTTAGGATCAGGCAGAAGCTTCCCCCCATGTAAGGCCTTACTTTCATTTGTGGAATATCAGGCCTGTTGCCCTCTGTCTGAGGGTGAATCTATTATTCTCAGGTTTGTTGATTTCTGTTGTGGTGGTTAATGGTATTCTGTACTTGTGCATTCACAGAGGACAAAGAAGAAACTGTGGCCAAGACGTACATTTCAGAGCTGAAGAATATCCGACTACGCCTGGAGGAGTGTGAACAGCGGCTGATCAAACGAATTCAGTCTCCAGCCAGTTCTAGGACTGACAAAGATGCCCGGCAGGATAGTGCATTAAGGATAGCGGAGCAAGAGGTAAGCATCGAGCAAGGTGGGTGCTGCCTGCAGTGCACATGCTTTCAGAGTGAATGGGTGTCAAGACAATATGGAGCCTAAGACATAAAACAATAGACTCATGGCATTCCTTCTCAAGAGTCCTTCCCTGCAGCCTATAAATGCCTTTACCTGTGGCAAAGAATGATTTCAACTCCCAGTGTGTCGCTGAATGTTGATTAGTTTTTTACACACTTGGGAAGGCAAACTGACTGGCAAATTCTTCTAAGCACTGCATTTGGGCTACATATTTTAAGACTGCGTAGTAGAGATGTTACTGTCTGCTCAAAGTTTTGGAAAACTTTGGAAGTTAAGTGATATAGTACTTAACTATAATGAGTTTCCTGAAAAAGTAAAATGCCATCAAAATGTAGGGCAGTGTTTCTGAAGTAAAAGCAGCAAATATTAATTGTTTTGCTATGTGCTCATAGGTATGTAAAGACAGTAAGCCAAAGTCCTTGCTTTGGGCTTATAGCATAGTTTAAAGAAGAATAAAAGGTTGAAGTCACAATTAGAAACTTGAGTATAAGAGATGTCATAAGATAGTACCTAGGATATTTACAGATTTCTAAGCAAACATTGCTATAGGAAGTTTGAGTATTATTAGACCATTTCTACTTGGGATGGTATGAGAGCTCTTTAAAGAGTATAGGGGGTGCCTGGGTGGCTCAGTCGGTTAAGCATCAGACTTCAGCTCAGGTCATGATCTCACCATTCGTGGGTTCGAGCGCTGCATCGGACTCTGTGCCAACAGCTCAGAGCCTGGAGCCTGCTTCAGATTCTGTGTCTCCCTCTCTCTCTGCCCCTACCCTGCTTGTGCTCTGTCTCTGTCTCAAAACTAAATAAGCATTTAAAAATTAAAAAAAAAAAAAAAAAAGAATATTAGATTTGACCTGGGAGCCTGAAGGAATGGAAAGGACTGGCTAAATTAGGAGTGATTTTTCTTACCCTTCTCAATTATTCCAAAGTGTAAGGAAGAGGATGAGTGGGCAGTGTAATTTTCAGTGGCCAAGAAGGATCTAATATGCCTGAATGAAGCATATCATATAAACCTGTAATTTTCATATTGAAACTTACTAGTTTTCTGTAGTCACCTGAAATCTGTTTGTCCCAGCAAAATAGAACATTCTAAGAAATGTTAATATTTAGCTCTTCTAAAGGATCTTCCTTTTTTTAATTAACTTTTTATTTTGAAGTAGTTTCATTATACAGAAATTTTCTTTTCTCATATAGCCTTCACCTGGATTCCCCAAATGTTGACATTTTTCTGTATTTGCTTTGTCATTTTTTTTTTACATATGTATACATCATAATAATCTTTTTTGGAGTGCCTGGATGACTCAGTCAGTTGAGCATCTGACTTCAGCTCAGGTCATGATCTCGCAGTTCGTGAATTCAAGCTCCGTGTCGGGTTCTGTGCTGACAGGTCAAATCCTGGAGCCTGCTTCAGATTCTGTGTCTCCCTCTCTATCTGCTGCTTCCCCATTTGCGCTGTTTGTCTCTCTCAAAAATAAGTAAACATTAAAAAAAATTTTTTAAATAATCTTTTTCTTCTTTTTAGAGTGAGTTCTGTACATGATACATTTTTACCCCTAAATACTTTAGTGTGCATTTTCAAAATTCAAGGGGAGTCCCTTATGTAACCAAAGGACAATGATTAAAAATCAGGAAATGAACATTGATATAATGCTGTTATCTAAGACTTTATTAAAATTTCATCAGTTGACTTAATAATGCCTTTTTTGGGTATTCTCCACCCCCTCCAAATTTTTAGTATAGGACTCAATCCAGTACCTATCACACATTGTGTTTAGTTGGTGTGTCTCTTTAAATTTCCTTAAACTGAAATAATTTCTCAACTTTTTATCATCTTTCATGACCCTAACATTTTTTTAAATGTTTATTTTCGAGTGTGCCTGCATGCACGTGCAGGTGGGGGAGGGGCAGAGAGAGAGGGACACAGAGTATCCAAAGTGGACCCTGCACTGACAGCAGAGATCCCCATGAGGGGCTTAAGTTCATGGAATGTGAGATCATGACCTCATCCAATGTCAGATGCTTAGCCAACTGAGCAAACCCAGGCGCCCCAACCCCACCCCTAACGTTTTGAAGAGTGCAGGTCATTTATTTTGTAGGCTATTCTTTTCTTTGTGTTTATCTGAGGTTTCTTCGTGATTAGATATAGGTTACACATTTTTGGCAGGAATACCACAGAAATGATTGTGTGTCCTCAGCACATGATATCAGGAAGCATGTGATGTTGATTTGTCCCATTACTGGTGATAACTTGTATTGCTTGTTGCTCTTTTCCCCTTTGTAATTACTACGCATGTTGTGGGGGGATATTTGGAGACCATGTAAATATCTTGTTTTACATCACACTTTCACCAACTAGTTTTTTAGCAACTAGTGTTGATTCTTGACTGAATTAATTATTAGTATGACTATTGCCAAAAGGTGATTATCTAATTCTGTTGTTCCTTTTACATTTTAAAATTTCTATTCTATGCCCTCCTCTCTTCCTTTTTTAAAAGTTATTTATTGGGGTGCCTGGGTGGCTCAGTCGGTTGGGCATACAACTTCGGCTCAGGTCATGATCTTGCGTTTGTGAGTTTGAGCCCCACGTTGGGCTCTGTGCTGACAGTTCAGAGCCTGGAGCCTGCTTTGGATTCTGTGTCTCCCTCTCTCTCTGCCCCTCCCTCACTTATGGTCTCTCTCTCTCTCTCTCTCTCAAAAATAAATAAACATTAAAAAATTTTTTTAAATAAAGTTATTTATTTATTTGAGAGAGAGAGCAAGTGGGAGAGAGGCAGAAAGAGAGGGAGAGAGAGAATCCCAAGCAGGCTCCCTGCTGTCAGTGTAGAGCCTGATGCGAGGCTCAGTCTCAAAAACTGTGGGATCATGACCTGAGCCAAAACCCAGGATTGGACGCTTAACTGACTAAGCATCCCACGTGTCCCCTTTCTTCATTCTTTATGTCAGTATGGACTTATGGATTCTTATGTTAACGGTTTGTAAGTTGTTACTGTCTTTATTTTGATGTCAGAATTTCTCAAGGGGCTATTGAGAGCCCCTTCAAGCTGGTATCTATGTCATTTTAACATGTCCCACCATTCTTTGAGTGCTTTCTTATTTCTTAACAAAATGAGATATTTCAGGTTCATCTTGCCTTTGCCAGCCCTAACCCTGGAATCAGCCATTTCTCCAAGGAGTCCTGCTTCCTTTAGGTAGAGAATGCTATTTAGAAACCAAGATCTACATATAAGCATGCTCATTATTATTGGGGTGTCATTGTTTCTAGGCCTGCTCAGCAGATAGAGCTAGAAAAACACATACTTACAAACGCATAATGCACACACACATACAGGCACACCCCAATGTTACACACATGCATACTTATATGTATACACATATATGTGTATAGATGTGTGTATCATTATATTCACATAAATGTATCACAAAGGTAGACCAATATATTTATCTATCAATTTTTCTCTCTCACACACAGACATAACTGTGAATTCATATGTATCTGTCTCCATTTGGTTCCAAACCAACACCACAGGTCTCATTCTAACTTTTCTCGTTTCCATATTTGTAACTTCCTTCCCTAAGACTGAGAAACCTACTTTATGTTATTGCTCAGTTCTAGCATGTAGAGATGAGTAGGTTTAGAATTGCTGAGTCAATGCTACTAGAAAAATTCCACAAACCTACTAACTGGAGTTCAGTGTTTATTTATGGTTCCTTTTGTCTTTAGCCTGCACATTTGTCTATAGTCCAAATACTGTGTTCAGGAAATACTTGTGTGTGTTCTTCCCATTCTCCCCCTTCAGTGCTGTTTCACAGTTTATTCAACTAGTCTCCCACATATGGGCATTTAGCTTGTTTGCAGTATTTTGCTATTACTTCTTTGTTCAATTCTGTCTCCATCTTTGTTGTGTGTCCTATTCCTGACAGCGTACCCAAGAGGACTTACAGCAACTGAGGTCAGACTTGGATACTGTTTCCACGAAATGCAACAGCTTTCTCCATCAGTCTCCATCTGGTTCGAGTGTCCCAACTCTGCGCTCAGAACTCAATCTGCTGGTGGAGAAAATGGACCATGTGTATGGTCTCTCCACAGTCTATCTGAATAAGTGAGTAGGCTGCAGGTTTGGATCCAGAGGGCAATGGTTTCACTGGAATGAGAAGGGGAAGTGCCTGGAGTGTTTCACAAACAATCCAGAGAGGTTGCAGATCTTGAAGAGCATGTACCCATGAAGAGAGACCTTGGCTTTCGCTCCAAGTAACTGGAGTGGGTTCCTTGGGGTGCAGCAAACAAATGTCAGTGATACAGAAAGAGAGATGGATTTGCATTGTTAGGAGTATTTCTCTTTGATTAGATAGCTCTGAAAAAAAGAAGGGACACTACACAATGAAAATTTAAAATTTTCAGTTAAGCTAAATACAGTCTTTGAAGATTTTCCCTCTATCCATCCATGACCTTGAAGAGTCACAGATCTTAGACTCTTCATAGTGTTGAGTGGGTTTCTGGCCTTATGTCATTTCTCCCATGAGTCCACCACATGTGTGTGTGTCCCAGTGTCACCTAGAACTTTATTTTGAATTGGCTGAAATTGGCAGCACATATATCATGCTTTCTTATTTTTATAAAACACTGTCATCATCTAGTAATGGTAAAACTGATTTTAGCAGTACATCTTGTGAACCTCTCTATAGTGCTCCAAGTCTGTGGCCAAGCTCTTAAAATGTGTGTGTTAACGAAGGTGACCTTCCCCTCACAGGCTAAAGACAATCGATGTTATAGTGCGTAGCATCCAGGATGCTGAACTCTTGGTCAAAGGTTATGAAATCAAGCTGAGTCAAGAAGAAGCCGTACCAGCAGATCTCTCTGCTCTGGAGTCTCATCGGTCTACGTTACGGGTTGGTTGCTCTGAGTTTCGTAGGAGCTTGACTTCACATATCCATTGCTTTGGGTTAGCAGAGAAATGAAATTTTGGACAGCATGACAGTGATTTAAATTTGCATTTAAACTGGGCAGGATAGCATATTTAATATATTTTAATGTGGATCCAAAGAAGTTGGGACTGAGAAAAATGTCTAGCTGGAAAGGGAAATAAATGACTGCCTTTCTGTTTTATTTTCTGTGATTTCCGTAAAATCACAGCTAAATCAGATACAATCAGTAGTTACACTTCTAAATTAGATAGCCAAGTTTCAAACACTAATTCTTTGCACATCTCTGTAATGTACTGCCTGCCCTTGGCCTCCCTGTGTGCATGAGGACTGTGGAGGCATTTCTAGCGCAAACATTATAGAATTTGGCTTGTGAATCCCAGATACAACACAGAGCCAGTTATAGGCTATGTTCTTGTTTGCTACCTTAGTCTGAGTCCTTTTTGGCATAGAATATATTTAACCTGTTGCTGTACTTGTCCTTTTATAGCACTGGCTTAGTGACGTGAAGGACAAGAATTCAGTGTTTACAGTCCTGGATGAGGAAATTGCCAAGGCCAAGGCAGTGGCAGAACAACTGAGTCGTCTGACTCCAGAGCGAAGCCTGGATTTGGAGCGCTGTCAGGAGAAAGGCTCCCAGCTGCGGGAACGTTGGCACCGGGTCATTGTCCAGCTCGAGACCCGGTGAGTGGTGGCCTCACCCTTTTCTCCCATTAGGATTCAGGGACTAGGTTTTAAACAGAAAGCTGTACCTTCTTATTTAAAGGCAGGATGTGATAGAGAAGGGTACAGATTAAATGAATTCTGGACAAGATGAATGACAGAAAATTGGGACCATCAACCCCAAAGCAGACCTGAGGCTGCATTTGGTGAAGCAGTGATGGTCCTGTTAGCGATGCTTCTCCTGTACCAGTTTTTATCTAGTTAAGCCATGACGACAGTGATGTTTTGGGATATAAACTGGAAGGGTGATAATCTTTTCTCAAGGCTAGATCTTGAGTTCTGGTTCTTGTTTTATTAGTTTTGAATCCAACTATGAGCCATTTTTCATAGTGGAGCTTTGCAGAATTTCTTGCTTCCACTTTCATTTGCTAATTCAGTGGTTTTTATTTCTTTTACTTGAAGTCCTGCTTCTGATGTCTGATTTGAATAGGAAAGACAAAATTACCTTACTGAGGCTAGGCTGGATAGGCAAATACAGAGAGGGAGGAGTTATAGTAACTCAAAAGTTTGGATTGATACTCTGTAATTGAATTACTATCCCAAGTCTGGTTGGACTCACAAAAGTGATATAAGAAACTGTTCCTGAAATTAACTGAAAGTTAGTATTTTCACCCATCTTTCCCCAAGAATTTACAGCGATTCCTAAATCATAACTGTGGTACTCCAACGGGTACTCTGTCATCAGGAGACAGAAGTGTACAGCCAGCACTATCTGTGTACACCAGGCAATCCTGGTGATCCTTGGCAGCCTAGGTAAAAAAAAATTGACAAGGATCATCATGGGATGCCAGGCTCCAAAGCAGTGTCCAGGGCTAGCATGCAAAACTGGTTTCTACTTACTTTCACCCCACAGGGCACTGTTTACGTGCATAGGTCTCCGTTGGCATTGTACTACTGTTTCCCCAAAATAGACAAATCCTCTGTGATCAAGCCCAACTGGAAGAATGGGATAAGGAGGGAATTGCCCCATTTACTTTATTGTGTTTGTACCAAGGTGTCTAATGGCAGTTTCTTTCCCTATGCTCCCCCAGCCAATCTGAGCTAGAAAGTATTCAGGAAGTTCTGGGAGATTACAGAGCCTGCCATGGAACTCTCATCAAATGGATTGAGGAAACCACTGCCCAGCAGGAAATGATGAAGCCAGGCCAGGCAGAGGATAGCAGAGTGCTGTCGGAGCAGCTTAGCCAGCAGACGGTGGGTGTAGCAGTAGCATGGTGAAAGTTGTGTGCGGGGGCGGGGGGTGGGCAGGAGTTAGTTCATCATGGAAGGAGGTGAAAAGCTAGCAATTAAGCTTCCCCCAAATAGCAAGGTATTCTGAGACTCCTCTTCTGAAAATAGTTCAAGCAAGATGGTCTCAAGATGATACTGGTTTTGCACTTAGGCCAGACAGACTTGTAAGGTCCCTTTGAAACCTGAGTTTCAGAGACTGTATATTGAAACCATAGGTGGACAGATTAAAATTATCTTGCCTCATTTTGTTTCTTGATACTGCATTTGATTTTACTAGGATTAGAACATGGGGCATGGAAAACCAGGAAAGATGTAACTGGACAAAAATTATTCAAAGTGGTTTTTACTTGTTAGTGTTTTGTTGTTTATCTTGTTTAACATCACAGTTTAGAGTATGAAGTCTGGTGTTAAATTGCTTGGATTCCAGTCCTGGCTCACTCACTCACTATAAGACCTTGACCAAATTACTTAACTTCTCAGCATTCTACTTCCTCATCAATAAAATGGACATAGTCCATTATTTGTTTAACCTATCTCACTCATAAAGTTATTGTTGTTAAGGTTAAATGAAGGGATACATGTAAAATTTGCAGAGCAGGGTTTTTGAAGTGTGGAGTCCAGACTAGAAGCATCAGCATTACTGAGAGCATGCTAGAAATGCAAGTTCTCAGACTTACCCAGACCTACCAAATCAGAAACTCTGGAGGTGGCCTGGCAAGACAGTGATTGCCTCACAGGTGATTCTGATGTCGCTAAGATTTGAAATCTGCCTTAGAACATAATAAATGATCAGCTGTTTTGATGACAATACGGACAATGGTAATGTTGTGATACTTTGGTTTCCAGGATCTGTTTGCAGAAATTGAGAAGAATCAGACAAAGCTGGACCAGTGTCAAAAATTTTCCCAGCAATACTCCACTATTGTAAAGGTAACTCTACCATATCCCCAAAGGCATATAAATGATCTCTAGCAGAGAAAGATCTCCCTTGTCACTGTCGGGTTTGCTTTTGGACAAGTAAGCGCTTCTGTGGGGGAGGCTGGCCCAATCCTCCAGTTAATGCACATGTGTACTTTTCATGGCCCTACATTTGAGGATGCTCAGAGTAGTACCAGACATCAGCTCTGATTCAAGGAATCACACTTTAGATGATCCACAGGTTTTTTTAAACTTGCCATGTCAGAAACAGAATGTTTTGGATTTCCTCTCACATGTACTTCTCAGGTCTCGCCTATTTCAGGAGTGTCCCATTTTCCCACTTGCTGAAGCAAAAAACCCAAGAGTTACCCTTAAATCTTCTCTTTACCTTAAACTTTATGTTCTGTCTGTGAACAGCTTGGCTTCATCTTCCAATATGTCCTTGATCTATCTCTTGTTACCCACCCACCTGTCCCCATTTCCCTGTTTCACATCTGAGTGAGGAATCTTCCTTAGACTCTTCTAATCCTCTGAGCTGATCTCTTGCTCAGCCTGCCCCATAGGTTATTTTCCCACGTAGTAGCTACACCCACCTTTTTAGAGCATACTGCATGTCACCGAATCTCAGACATTGTCAGTTATAAGCCACACCATTATCTTATACACTACCAAAAAAGAAGAAATTCTGCTAATTTTGCAAATACCATTGATTGTAAGACACATTCTAATTTTAGAGATACTAAAATGTGGGGGAGATGTGCACCTTACAATAGCTCAAGTATGGTAAATTGGATCACGTCAGTCACCTGCTTAAAACTGTCTAGTGACTTCATATCATACTCATAATAAAAATTTAAAGCCGTGTATAGTTTATGAGGCCATGCATGATCTGGTCCCCCTTCCCTATTTCTCTGATAACGTCTCTAAATAAAAATGACCTGAGATTATTATATATTTATTTGTTTATTATGTTCCTTCCCACTAGAATGTAAGTTCCAAGGGAGCAAGGTTTTTTCTAACGTGTTCTCCACTATGCATATAGCACTCAGAACAATGATAGGTAATAGTAGTTGCTCAACAAATATTCTATGAATGAACCCATTTCTTTAGTTAATAACTAAAGACTTGGTATCACAAAGAATTGAGTTTAAATCCTAGCTTCACCATTTTCTAGGCTTAAAACTTTATGCAAGTACTTAGCCTCTCTGGGTGCCTGTTGCTAAATCTACAAAATGGAATCAGTACTTCACTGAATGGTTATAAAGATTACCTGGGATAGTGTATACATAGGACATTGCCTCAAACTTAAGATACATTCAGTAAATGGTAGCACCTGCTTTTATTATTGTTACCATTTTATTACTACTAATATTGTACTATTATAGTAGTAGTAATAGTAATAATTTTTTTTTTTACTGCTGCTCTAGACTGCTTAAGGAACTCATTCCGTGTTTTTTTCTTGCCTAGAGTTTTCTAAGTAGACAACAAAAAGCAGGGCATTCCAGTCCAAGGGAACTGCATAGTCAAAGGCACAGAGGAATGGAAATATAATGATTATAGGAGGAAATAGCAAATAATTCTGACATAGCTAGATGGTGTGTGGTACATAAGAAGCAGTGACTGTGGAAAATGAGAAGGGAAAGTTGAGGCCAGCCTATGAAAGGCCCTGTTCAGTTCTCTTGGCTTTACTTTCTATTCTTGTTCCTCAAAATGGGGTGTTAGAATCAGGAGCATCAGTATCATTGGGGAGCTTGTCAGAAATGCAGAATCTTTAACCTGCCAAATCAGGATCTCAGTTTCAACAAGATCCCCAAGGTGATTTATGTGCATGTTGCTATTTGAGAAGCTCTGCTCTAGATCATTAAAAGCTTTCAAACAGAGGAATGAAGTGATCATCATTGTGTTTTAGAAAAGCTATTCTGGTGGCAGGATAGAAAAGAAATTGAGAAGAGAGTAAAGGCAGGAGAGTAATAAGAGGCTCCCTGGCACCCATCCGTATGTGATAGGAAGGGGTCCTGGATGAGGACAGCACTCTCAGGATGGCAGAGGCGATGTCAGCATAGCACAGCAACATGAGAAGAGCATCGGTTTAGGATCTCTCTGTTGCTCACCCACTGAGTAGTCAGGGAGACACACTTCCTGTCTCTAGGCCTCAGGTTCCCAATGTATGAAAGGATGAGGATGGTCAGCAAACTATGACCCACAGGCTAAATTGAGCCTGCACACTATCTTTCCGTAGCCCATGAGAAATAGCAAGAAAAACCCCAAAAACCAAAGAAGAAGAATACTTCATGACACATGAAAATTCTATGAACTTCAGCTTTCAAGTGTCCATCCATGACGGTTTATGATAACACCATCACACCCTTTCATTTACTGATTGTCTCCAGTTGTCCTCCCTTACAGTGGCAGAGTTGAGCAGCTAGGACAGAGCGTATGGCCTGATAGTTTCCACCTGGCCCTTTAAGCAAAAAAGTTTGCTAATCACTGGTTTAAATGATCACCAAAGTGCCTTCCAGCAATGAAATACTATGATTCTGTTCCATGAGTTATGTTGCATGAGTATGTGTAAATGTGGTGAAATGTCTTCCTCTCCCAGGACTATGAATTGCAACTGATGACATACAAGGCATTTGTGGAATCACAGCAGAAATCCCCTGGCAAGCGCCGTCGCATGCTTTCCTCCTCAGATGCCATCACGCAAGAGGTGAAAGGGTGGGGAAAGGACATGCCACTGTCTTCCCTTAAGGAAAGATTTGTTTGTTGGGGCCCTGACAGTTTGATTTAGGGTTCACCTTTCTGTTGAGCATGTGATTTCATGAAAACTTCCTCTCATTTTCAACTATTTAAATATACTTTTCCGGCAGATAATTTATCTAAATTGTTTTTCTGAACCATAGTTCATGGACTTGAGGACTCGCTACACAGCTCTGGTGACCTTAACAACTCAGCATGTAAAATACATCAGTGATGCGCTCCGGCGACTAGAGGAGGAAGAGGTGAGGATGGTTGGGTCCTAAATCATTTTGAAAATAGAATTAAAAATCCTGTGTTTCCTCTTGCAAAATTTAAAGTGCACACACAGCCAATTTTCATTATTCACAGTAGTCATGTTTTGTGAAGTTACTATGCACACCACATTAGGGAATACTGCACTCTTACACTTAGGGGAAATACAGGGTTAGGTTCCTGTGAGCCTCTGGTCACACATTTTTGTCAGTGAATAATACATAACCTTGTTTTATGTGTGTTTTTGTTTTAAAATACCTTATTTAATATATTTTGTTGATTCAGGCCAAGAGCACTATACCTCACACCTAATGAAGTTTATTTAACATACATTTTCTCTGTAAGGCATTCACAGCCTTCTTTTGCCTAGGAACATGAGATAGCACTTCAGCACTGTGCTTGCGTCCATTTTATTTTATTTTATTTTTAAAATAAATCAATTATTTTTTTAAGTTTATTTATTTTGAGAGAGCGTGAGCATGAGTGGGGGAGGGTCAGAGAGCGAGGGAGAGACAGAATCCCAAGCAGGCTCCGTGCCATCAGTGCAGAGCCTGATGCAGGGCTTGATCTCACAAACTGCAAGATCATGACCTGAGCCGAAATCAAGAGTGAGACGCTTAACCGACTGAGTCACCTAGGTGCCCTGCTTGGGTCCATTTTAAATGGTGAAATCACCAAAAAAAATTGTGAAAAAACATGATACTAAATAAACTGTGAAAACAATACTTGTTTATAGTATAAGAGCTGGAACAAGAAGGTACAGTGTCACCCTCAGCTGGGAACATTGGGCATATCTGGAAAAGACTACGAAATTGCTATAAGTATTGACTTTGGAGTTACAAATAAATTCTAGTGAGTAGAACAAATTCACAAATATGGAATTTGAATAATGAGGATTGACTGTATAATGTCCCAACTCTCCCACTTCCAAGTGTCTTCAATATAGATATATTGTAAATATGAAGAAAGGAGATATGAACAAAGATCCTTAATAAAGCATAATTTGTTAATGGGAAATAATTGGAAACATACAAATTCCATACATTGGGATGCTATGAAACTGTTAAAATTATGAAAGAGATTTATTATATATTGTGTTCTTAAAGTAAGCTAGAGAAAAGAAAATGTTAAGAATATCATGATAAAGAGAAAATACATTTATGTAAGAACTGTATTTATAAAATAAAATGCATGTATAAGTGGACCCACCCAGTTCAAACCTGTGTTGTTCAAGGGCCAGGTGGACACCAAAATTCTGGGGAATGAGATTAAAGGGATATATGTTATGCACTTCAGATTATGTGAATTTGTTGTAATGAGTATATAATCTTATACAAATCTACGTCTTTGCAAAATAAGTTTCTGTATGTTGCTCACTTTTATAAAAGAAACGCTTTGGAAATACTAACTCATACCAATTTTTGCCTATGCGAATTAGCAAAAAACTTCCTTTATGTCATAACTATCTCACTTAATCTCTGTAGACTTCATTCTCTTTACCTGTAAATCTAAGAATCATGAAAAAAAGATGCTATATTTAAAGGATATTTAAATATCAGTAAATAATTATTGAATATGTTATGTTAAAAAAATTGTTCTTTTTTAGAAAGATGCTAACCTAGATATGTTGAATTTGGCTACTAGTATCACACAGTTAAGCACCTATGAACAATGTTCTAGGCTGGGTAAATTATATTTATCTTGGGGTTATTTTAGCTTCGTACTGATTTAGGTAACTTTTGTGTCTCTATTTTAGGAAATCAGAAGTCAGGCCAGTTTAATAAGACATTGACCAAGATACTGATTTTCTAATTCCTGTTCTAGAAAGTTGTAGAAGAGGAAAAGCAGGAGCATGTGGAGAAGGTTAAAGAACTTTTGGGCTGGGTGTCTACCCTAGCAAGGAACACACAAAGCAAAGCTACCTCATCCCAGACCAAAGAATCGACGGACATTGAAAAAGCTATTTTAGAACAGCAGGTGAGTAGAAGAGCCATCTGTCTCTTAATAATATGTAAGAATGCGTTAGATGGAATAAAACAAATCACATATGGGCCATCCCAGGAATGATATTCTCAATAAATGTTAACTGCCTAACTTAAAGAAATTTAAGAAGTCATCCTATTTGTACTTTACCTTCTTAATCAACTTTATATAGCTTATTGGTAATAAAAATCTGACCTAAGCTAGGTTTTTCCCTAGGATTTTTAAAAAGTTATTTCAAATAATTTTGATTCTTTGATCTATTGGGTTCTGAGGCTATACTCTTTGTTTCTACCACCTAGGTTCTGGCAGAGGAACTGACAACCAAGAGGGAACAAGTCTCTGAGGCCATTAAAACGTCACAGATCTTCTTGGCCAAGCATGGTCATAAGTGAGTATTAAATGAGAAATTTTGGCACATGTAGGGGACTGAATCTACTTGGCTAAAACTTAAGGTCACAGGGAGACTGGAGAATTTAGGGCTGCAAGAGCCAGATTATGAAGAGCCTCATTGTTCATGCTGAAGAGTTTGCATTTTACCTTGTTGACTATGGGGAGGAGTCTCTTCTATATGATTGGATTTTGTTGATGAAGATTTCTAGAACAGTTTTACAGAGAATACATTCACAAAGTGGAGGCCCGAGACCAGTAAAGAGGCTGTTGTGATAATATGGGTGAGAAATGTTGAGGGTGGAGAAGGGCAAGAATTCAAAAGTTATTAAGGATGATGAACTTACAGGGTTTGGTGACGAATGAAGATTGTCAGATATAACAACTTCTAGGTTTTTGGCTTAGGTCTCTGAATGTATGGTGATGTCACTAACCAAGATAGGGAATACACGAGAAGGTGTGGATTGAGGGAGAAGGCAGCTTTATTCTTAGACATTATGAACCTGAAGAGCCCACAGGACATAAGAGTGGAAATACTTAGAATGTATTAGAAGGTACCTCATATGTTAATTTATGCCTTACATAGTTCCACTAAAGTTGTCCAATGGGGAGGTGTGTATGTAAATTTAGAATTAATGAGAGAAGTCTAAAGTGATGCAGATCTGAGTCATCAGCATAGTAGAAACCATGAATGGATTAGTTTACAAGGGTTCAAGGGCGTCTTGGTACTTTTCAGCCTGTAAAGGAAGCCTTATAGAAATAGAGGGAATATTATGAGTAATACTTTAGAACCTATGAGAGAATAGTGTTCCAAAAAGGAGGAAGTGGTCAGAGGTCAAGAAAGACTGAGACTGAGATGTTTCTCTTGAATTTGGCAAGTTGGAAGTTTTTGATGACTGATGAAAAGTTGAGGCATGATGTCAGATTCAGTATGACGGGGAGTACATGAGGTGAGGAAGTTAGTGATAGCAAAATTAGACTACTCTTTCAAGAAGCTGAGCCATAGGAAATGGCGGTAATAATACAGTAAATAATTAGAGTAGAATATACAATCAAGAAAGACCTCTTCTTGAAAGATCAGAGGAACTTAGCTATGTTTATGGACTGAGTCTCAAGGACCAAAAGGGAGAAAGAGATTGAATAATAACAGGAGAGGGGTCCCAGAGTTATAGGAGAGGACACAATTTATCAGTGGGTAGAAAGTACAACCCTAGACCAGAGTCAAGACAGCTTTTCCTATGAGGTTTGAGGAAAAGGAGATTAGGAAAGGTGTGGATAGAGGTAAATATGTAAGGAGTGAAGCCAGAAGGTGAGTGAATTCGTGCCCAGTGGTCTGCAATTCCTTTTGAAATAGACTGGAAGGTTGTTTGCTGTGAGGATAGCTCCCTCACAGGGCAAAGGAATTGGGATTGACTGGGGCCTCCAAGAAGGTTGTCAGGAAGCTCTCAGGTCCACTAGAGGCTGGAAACCAGTAGGATCTCCTCCATAGGGTCTCCTCCCTCCCCCCACCCCGACACACACACACACACACACACACACACACACACACACACACAGAGGATATACTTAGCCTGCAGGCAGGAGCAGAGAAGTCCAGTGATTCTATTGATCTGGGGCAGGAGTTTAATCAGATTAGCAAGGACAGAGTGCAAGGCTAATAATGGGGAGCTAATAGAGACTATGGACTGTGGGGTCTGGACTACAAAAAGAAGATACTGAAGATCGTAGGGAGGAATGATAGATTAAGAAAAAAGTGGGAGAGTTAAGGAGAGCTTAGGAAATCTCAATAAATTGATGGGTAGTTGCAAAATTCACCAAATCCAAGATTGCGATTACCTCTAGGGAGAAAGGTAAAAGAACAGGGTTGGTGACAAATGTACATGGGACTTTGAATATATCCGTAATGTCTTATTTCCATGAAAAAGATCTAAAGTAAATCTGGTACGATACTAAAACTTGGCAAAGGTGGATAGTTGGGTAATAGGTAAATGAGAGGTTATTTTCTCTTTTGTCTGTTTAAAATATTTTATTTTTAGAAGAGAACGTTTTTCCCTAAAAGAGCTTCAATGTTTCATCTTCTAGGCTCTCAGAAAAAGAGAAGGAACAAATATCTGAACAATTAAATGCCCTAAATAAGGCTTACCATGACCTTTGTGATGGTTCAGCAAACCAGCTACAGCAACTTCAGAGCCAGTTGGCCCAACAGACAGAACAAAAGGTACATTTAGTTTCTCTCTCCAAATAGGAAAGGTACCTTTTGAATGGTATGAAAGCAGCTTTGCTGATTGAGAATCATGTTCACTAGCTTTCCATGACCAATGTGACTTAATTTTTAACCTCACCATAGCAGCCATTTGTCTTGTGTTTCTTTACTGGGGTTCCATGATGTATTGGTCAGTCAAGAACACTAGAAGGCACTTATGGCCAACGCTGTAGACCTGATTTACAGTTTCTGTTTCTGCCATTTTATGGCAGACCGCAATTGAAGAGAATATAAATCCTATATTATATCTGATCACAGGGCAGCAAGATTACTCCTTCATGGCGTTGTCATTCAAAAGTTGACAGCCAGAAGTTCTGAATATTGGGAAGAAAAGGCCATGTACTTCTTCCTCCATATTTTTTTTCATAGCTACTAAATAAGTGAGAAATGTTCATTTTCCAAGCAAACTGGTGGATTGGTTGTACTGACTGAGACGCTGGTTCCCCTCACCCATGGTCATTCCATAGTGTGACATCTTTACCAGTTCCCACTCATGTTCCCTTCCCAGACCATAGGAAAATTGTCAAGTTCCTGCTGGTTGTCCTGAGTTCTTCCTGGATTTTTGTGTGTATATGTAAACTTACCATATTATATACATGTGTCTCTGGGATATATATGTGTTTGCCTGCTTATTTCCTATGTTGTGAAGCAATGGCCAAATTATGTGGGGCAGGTCAAAATTTAAGCTCATGTGGTTGTCAGATTTGGTCTTGATGCTCAAAATGATATTCGGACAAAACATGCTTTGACTCTGGTCCTTGGGTATGAAATTGGTGCATCAGGAGCTAGAGTTATAAAGATCACAAGACAGAACCAGCTGTGATTTGTTTGAGAGTAGTTTTCCAGAAAGAATATGCTGGTTTAGCATCCTTATGTAAGGTAGCCCACTTCTAATGGCTTATTGCTTCACCATATAAGGGAGTATGTGAAAAGTTTTAACAATTGCTTGCTGAGAACACCCAGTTCTCATTTTGAAAGGTTAAAAAAAGGGGGGGAAAAGAAAGAAAGACAAGCTGCTGAGCACCACTACATTGAGCATGATGTGTCCCCTGTTACTGTTTGTGTGTTTCATGTGAAGTATTGTTCTGATTAACTGACATCCTTGCTTACAAGTTTCACTAACCCTTTGGAGTTTAAGCACAAATGCACAAAAGGGAAAAAGAGGACGACCTGTTTGGGGTTCTTTTTTACAAAAAACAAACAGTCGCATGCTGGACGCTAACCCCAAGCTTACACTGTGTGTGCGATGCGGCTGAGCTGCTCCGTAAGGCTCTCTCTCTATCTGCCCAAGGCGTGCTGCGACTCTGGTAAGTAGAAGCCTTTTACGTTTCCTTTCCTCCTCTCCGTCTGTCTTTCTCTGCTTGTTTAGGTCAGAATGCCCATGTTTGGTGGGACTGAACTGGATTTCTCTGGATTATTGCCCGGCTCAGTGCTTCTTGCCTGTCCTTCAATCCTGAGAGTAGTGGAAGGAACAGCCTGTAGTCTTTTCTCTTTGTCTAGCAATTGGCTAGAATCCAGGTTTTTCTTCAATATCAGTATTTGAGGAATCTCACAGAAGAAATTAGAAGTTCTCAAAAGAATTTTTTCCTTTGTCATCTTGTCTGCTTCTGAACAGTCTTTACATGGATTTTATAAAAGGAATTTTTCATGTATCTCAAAGAGTCCTATGCTAGTGCGATTTTCCCTTCAGTCTCTATAGAACAAATACCTGGTAAATGCATATAATGTACATTTGCGTCATACAAGTGGAACTACTTTCTAGGTTCAGAACACAGAAGGAAGATGGGGAACAACACATAATATTTTAAGTAGTGGTGAGAATTCTATGTGTTAGTCCATTATTTGAATAAATACAGTGAGATTAGGGATGTGAACCAAATGTGTTCCCTCATTTGCTCTCCATTCTTTGTCTCTTATACTGTGCAACTAATTGAATTTGAAATTCTCAGTGCATGCCTTTAAAATCTGGGGGCAAGTAGTTTAAAGATTTTAAGGATTTCCTTACTGTTTACCAATTTATTCATTAATTCAACAAATGTTTCTTGAACTGCCGGTACTGTTCTTAGACACTGAATGGGCAGGGTACCTGCTCTTACAGAGTTTACTCTCCCTGAGACAGAATGGAATGCATTATTTAGGAGGCAGGGAAGTGATTGGCAGTTGCTTCAACAACATCCTCCATGGATAAATCCTCCATGGATTAGTTCAAGAGTTAAACGAGGATCAGAAAGTAATACTGACTGAAGGGGGCAGACAAAATCATCTATAGGAAACAAAGATAATGAACATAAACAAGAAGAGGTAGAAAGTTGAAAGTAATAAAAGTAAGTGACAAAACACTTGAATGATTTAATCTTTTTTATTTTTTTAAGTTTAATTATTTTGAGACAGAGCAAGCATGAGCAGGGGCGGGGCAGAGAGACTATCCCAAGCAGTCTCCACATTGGAGTGTGGAGCCTGACACAGGGTTTGATCTCATGAACCATGAGATCATGACCTGAGCTGAAGTCAAGACTTGGACGCTTAACTGACTGAACCACCCAGGCGCCCGTTAAACGATTTAATTTCTGAATACCATCATTCTGTGATAAAAGGCTTTCAAACAGGAAGGAGCCATTTTTAGGCTTTTTGGGAAGGGTAATTTTGGCAATGTGTAGATTTTCCTGCTTTACTGGACGTAGGACCTAACTCCTGAGTGTGATGCAGTCTACTGTGCCTTTCCTTCATGCTCTTCTGGGTCTGATAGAGGAGGCAATTTAATAGCATGAGACTTAGAGTCAGGCCTTGATTTGACTCTGAATCTCACTTGTTTTGTGACCTTGGACAAGTTACTTAATAACCTCGCTGTGCCTCATTTTCTCATCTGGAAACTAAAGATTAAAATAACTGTTTTCATAGGTTTGTTGTGAGAAGTAAATATCAGTGCTCAATAAATATATTAAGTGCCCATCAAATTGTAGGTGTATCATGGAGGCTGTACTACCCATTTTAGCCTGGACCAGAAGAAAAGTTCCTAGTGGTTAGAGGCAAAGGTCCCCAGTCTGTTCCTTCCTTGACTTGCTACTTCTGATTCCCAGAACTAATTTAACCAAGAGCCATTGCCTTGGGAGATACTTACAGTGGCCACTGCATGAGACTGCCCCAGCTGTGGAACAGCTGCTTGAGTGGTACACGTTGGGCTGTTTACAGAGCTGCACACATGTCATGTGGCCATTGGGCTGTTTGACTCTTCTAATCCTGTGGATTGGTCCTGCCGAACTCATTGGCAGAGACATCCTACTTCAGGATCTTCTGCATAGGTTACAACACTGAGAAGCTGTTTTATAGGGTTGACTTTTCACTTTTGAGGAACTGGTAGATTTCTGGAAGAACCTTTGTGGTGATTTAATCTTAGAGCTGACCTTTCACCTTCACCGCTTGCTACTTTGTAGAGCTTGTCACTCAGATATGCTTAATGCCAGCATCTGTCAAGTAATCTGTGAACTTCCAGCCACGTTCAACATTCTGCAGTTTAGAAAAACTCTTTTTTAGTATTAACGGTGCCAGGCTTCAGTGTTTCCTACACATTGGGGCTCATTCCAGGCTGGGTTTTTCTTGTGGTCAGAATTTGATAGACTATAGTTCTTTGAAGGAATGCTTTCACCAGGCATGCTTCTCTGATTCAGTTTTCTTTTTCGTTTTCCTTTTAGGGCTGCAGAGCTGTTGCTGGGGTGATTGACCTAGGCACAGTGGAGATATTTCCCATCTTCAAAGCCATGCAAAAGGGCCTCATTGACCAAGACACAGGCCTTGTGCTCCTGGAATCCCAGGTTATCATGTCTGGCCTCATTGCCCCTGAGACCAGTGAAAAGCTCTCTCTGGAAGAGGGTCTAGCCAGAAACCTCATTAATCCCCAGGTGTACCAGCAGCTGTGGGAGCTACAGGATGCCCTGTCCTTAATAAGCAGGCTTACTGAGAGCAAAGGCCTTCCTTCCGTGGTGGAAGCAATTGAAAAGAAAATAATCAGTGAGAGAATTGGACTAAAAGTGTTGGAAGCTCACCTGGCAACTGGAGGTTTCAGTTTCCCTCCTAACGAGGGCTGCGTCAACCTAGAGGAGGCTTTTCACCAAGGCCTTATTTCTGCAAGGCTTCACTCAGTGTTAGAGTCTTACTTGAAATCATCCAAGAATTTGATAGACCCCAACACAGCTGAGAAAATCAGTTTGCTAGATCTGACGCAGAGATGTATTGTCCACCAGGAATCAGGGTTGAAACTGCTCCCCGTCAAACAACTGGCAGGGGGAATGGTGAGCCTAAAATCAGGCCGGAAGGTTAGTGTTTTTCGTGCAG
Source organism: Herpailurus yagouaroundi (assembly GCF_014898765.1). NCBI lineage: Eukaryota > Metazoa > Chordata > Mammalia > Carnivora > Felidae > Herpailurus > Herpailurus yagouaroundi. The sequence continues at coordinate 30,522,635 of NW_024412388.1, forward strand.
TTCAGGAAGGCCTAATAGATAGGCAGGTCACTGTCCGGCTGCTGGAAGCTCAGCTTTTTGCTGGTGGCATAGTAGATCCAAGAACAGGACACAGACTTACTGTAGAAGAGGCTGTAAGACATAATTTGATTGACCAAGATATGGCCTGTGCTATTCTCATAAGGCAGCTTCAGACAGGAGGCATCATAGACACCATCACTGGGCATAGGCTGACAATAGATGAAGCAGTGAGCAATGATCTAGTAGCTGCTAAGATTGCTCTTGTGATTCTGGAGTCCCTTTGGTCATTCATGGGGTTGCTGTGGCCTGAATCTGGAGAGATCCTCCCAATCACAGATGCCCTGGAACAAGGTATTGTGTCTACTGAACTAGCTCACAAAATCCTTAGTGGCCGACAACATATTAAAGCTCTGTTTCTGCCAGCACGCACAGAGGTTTGGTCCTGGAGAAAAGCAGTAGAAGATGGTATGTTGGACAAAGATCTTGTCAATAACTTAAAATCCATTTGCATACCTGATGTGATGCCCCACATGCAATTAGCAGATTATTCAGAACGAAGCAAATTGAACATTAATCCTGGAGCAGTAGGTCTACCACACAGCAGGTGCCAAACTGAGGGCGTAGTAAGCCATGGTGAGAGGCTGTTGTTTCAGCTGATGACTCACAGCTATATTAATGTGCAGGATGGACAGAGGCTGCTCCTGGTAGATGACGAGCTGTTAGAGACACTGACAGCAAGAGGAGAATATCAAGCAAGTCCTCCAGAAGTGTTTGAAATTGGGCATCAGAGACTAGAAAGTCCCAAGGGATTACAAGAATTGGTGAATGTCAAAACCACAGAAACGTTCTGTGATGGACTGAGTGTGAAGCCACGTGAGCTCCAGATTTCTTCTCAGAACAAAGACTATCCCACTCAGGCAGATTGCAATGAAGCAAAAGGCAAAAGGACCACAATGGAAACTGAAGGTTCCTCAGTAGAGAATTCTGAAAGGGAGCTGTTTGTGGGGGAACAAAATGTGAGAAATCCAAATGTTGATTCTTTGATGGTCCTAGATAAAGTCCAATCAGAGTTAAAAGGACAATTGCTAGGTACCAAAAAGGAAGAACTAACAGGAATGTCTACCAGAGAAAAGGTTAGCAGGGGATTTCTCCTTACAGTACCCACTGAGGAAGCTGAAGCTGTGACCTTGGCAGTAGGCAAAGAGCCTTTCTCTGTCGAGACACCTAAGGAAGAATGGCAGAATTCCAGAAAGGCTTCCTTTCTGTGTCAGACAGAACAAGCAAATACACTTGAAACTGAAATTCCAGGTGAAACTGGGAGGCTACTCCTAAAACCCCAAAGCGAAAAGCCACAATTTCAGATAAAGAAAACTCTAGACTTAGAATCAGAGCTGAAGTCTGAAGATGACATGAATATTCATACTCTAGATAAACAGAAAACCTTAAATAAAACATTTTTGGGTAGGGATGACCATAAACATAATCCAGAAGGACACAACATTGCAGGCGGTAGTACGATGACATTAGAAAAAACAGATGCAGAAGATCATGGTCATGAAACCTCCCTGCCATGCAGTCATCCTTCAGAATTGCTCCCGGAAGCTACCTTAAATACGTTATCTGCACAATTACTAGATGGTGGTATCATTCACGGACAAACAGGTCAGAAGCTCTTATTAAATGAAGCAATAGCCCAAGGTATTGTGCCCAGCCACACTGCCGTCAAACTAATGGGAAAGCTGAATATGTTTCGCGGCTTCTTTGACTCTCAGACCTGCGAGTCTTTGACTACTGAAGAAGTCATCGATGAAGGTCTGATGGATGAGAAACTATTACATAATGTCCTCAGGGCGGACAAAGCTATAAGTGGAGTCTTAGACCCCCGTAGCCACACACTCTGCTCTGTGAGGGAAGCAGTTGCAATGGGACTTCTTGACACACAAACAGCCTTGAGAATTTTAGAGGGGCAGGTGGTGACTGGTGGCATTGTTGACTTGAAACGAAGCAAAAAAGTTTCAGTAACTTTGGCCTCAAATCTTGGCTTGGTGGACAGTGCTGATGAGACAGAGCTTATAAATCTGGAGAAAGCTTCCAAAGGCAGAGATGCTGAGAAAACAGTCAGGGAGAGATTTATTAGCTTACAAATGGAAACAACAGGAATTCTAGACCCTGAGAGCAAAGCTCCTTTAACAGTCATGCAGTCCATTGACAGAGGACTTCTGGAGAGAGAGGAGGCTGTTCAGTTGCTGACCAAGCAGGTGGCGGATGGAGGTATCATTCACCATACATCTGGGATGAGACTTTCTGTTGATAATGCCTTTGAACATGGCATCATTGATGAAGATTTAGCCAAGAAACTCAGAAAAGTTGAGAACTTAAGCCTCCATCGCTTTTTTCATCCTGAAACCAAGGAAACTATTTCCCTTTCTGAAGCCATAAAATTAGAACTTGTTAACCCAGACTTGAAAAGAGAAATCCAAGAAATTCAGGCTTTGCCTGGAAGCTTTGTAGATCACATTTCTGGCCAGAGATTGACCTTGGCAGAAGCTGAAAAAGAAGGACTGTTAACTAATGAAGCAATATTGTCTTCAGGAATGATGCATGGGATTGTAGATCCTGAGAATTACAGAATTGTTCCCTATTCAGAATTAGTAAAGAAATGTAAGATTGATATTGAATCTGGACAGAGATATCTAGAAGTAATTCCCTTCTCAGACATTAAAGATGGAGCAAGCGACAAAGTGCTTACATTGTCTCAAGCAACTCAGCTTGGAAAAGTGGACTTTGTATCTACCCTGAAGGTTTTGGAAGCTCAAGCAAATACTGGGGGGATCATAGATACTGCCACAGGAAAAAGACTGACATTGGCATCAGCCTTAGAACAGAAATTAGTGGATGAAAACATGGTTAAAATTATTGCATCTCATCAGGTATTAAATGGAGGAATTGTTGACATATTTAATGATCAGAGAGTGACTTTAAAGGAAGCTGTTGAGAAAAGATTGATCAGTCCTGAACTGGCAGCTATGATCCAGGTAGATCCTTTAGAGTCCTGCAATCACGGGGCTCAGATTGAAAAGCAACATGGGATTGAAGTATGTGAAATAGAGAAGGAATTTCTAAGAAAGGAAATGTTAGTTGTATGTAATCAGACTGCTGGAAAGAGTTGTGGTAAAGGAGCAAGTGAGAAATTATTTCAGATTGCAAGTCAGACTGTACAAGGAAAGGTTCAAACAAGAGTTTCTGATGGGGGGCAGGCCAAAAAGAGCATGGAGATTTCATTACAGGAAATGGAGTGCAAGGATCAAGATAAAAAGAGAGTTTCTCCAGATGCTGAAGAATCTGTCGGTATCATAAGTCCTGGCGATCATAAAGGTACATTGTTGGGCCAAGATTCAGTGACAGTCTCTCGCTCAGAAGCTCATGATTTTAAATTCAAAGAGGTGGCTAGTAATGACGTGGAAAAAAACACAAATGAAGAGCAGGAAACAGTAGGAGCCCAAATAGAAATTACTTCCCATATGAAATGGTCTACGTCAGGTCCAGATTCTAAAGAGATAAGGGAAAACCAAGAAAGAATTATTTCAGAAGTACAGGAATCAGATTATGAAACTTCAGGCAGATTGCTGAGTGAGCAGGTTATGCAGAAATCAATGAATACCAGAGAGAAAAGTAAGAGGAAGGAGAGGGAGATGAATCTAGAAGAAAGTGTTGAAACACACAAACCAGTTCTTTCCAAAGAAAAGTTGAATCAAGAAACCATTGTTACAGCTGACCAGGGATCCACCGTAGAGAATCCACCTGTGGAAATAGCCATTAGTGAAAAAGAAGCTGGTAGAGAGCTGGAATTTTCTATTATTTGTGAAGATGAAAACTCTTCCCCAATGATACCCAAAGGAATTTCTGTAAATCAGGATGCTTTAACATTCTTCAAACCCAATCAAGTCAGTGAAGGAGAAGTAAAAAATTTAAACCTCTGCCTAACTTTAAAAGCAGAAGAAAATTTTTCTCAAATTACTTGTGGGGCCCAGAGTGAACCATTCTCTTCTATGACCCCAGGACCTAAAGGATTACACTATCAGGAATTAGTTGGAAAGACCCAAGTTGCAGGCAGATCCCAAATTTCTGAAACAAACAAGCTTCTCCAGGGAACCATCAGACCAGAGACCAATGATTACCAAGATTCCTGTGTTACTTTTAAAACCAAAGAAACCAAAGATCTGATTCACTCATCTAATGGATATAAAGAAAGATCATACCAAGAAGTACCTTCTGACTCAACAAGAACTCTTAAACTGGAAGAAAGTACAGTTTCTAGAGTAGACCCAAAAGAAGTCAGCTATCTGGAAGTCTCAGACAAAAAGGACTTTTATCATCAAGACAGCAAAAGTGATAATGAAATCTGTGGAATTCTTGCATCTAAAATAGTAACAACTCAGGAAATAACTGGAGATAAATTTCTAGAAATGTCCAGCCCTACAGTTACAGATGTAGAGGCAGCATCTTTTGAGGGCATAGTGACTCAGGGCAATCCCAGAGTCTTAGTGTCCCTTCTTCCAGAGAAACTCTTCAAAGATGTGTCTCAAAAAGAGAGGACAGGGCAACAAGATGCCGCCATTAGTCCCATTATTGCAGAGACCAGTGAAGAAAATCCAGTGCCGCTCATATACCCTACAATGAAGATGGATGAAAGGACCCCACAAGAAGAGCTCAGAGAAAGCCCTGGCGGTGAACAGACTGCTTTCACGACTACACCTGGGGGAAAGGGACATGAAGGTGTAAACCCAGAGCCCTTCCGAGCAACTAAAGTAAGTTTGCCAATGGTGTGTTTGTATATACGTATTTTATTTTATTTTTATTTTATTTTATTTTATTTTATTTTATTTTATTTTATTTTATTTT
>NW_024412388.1:30527546-30643278 GCF_014898765.1 Herpailurus yagouaroundi
TTATTTTATTTTATTTTATTTTATTTTATTTTATTTTATTTTATTTTTAAAAAAGTTTATTTCTTTATTTTGAGAGAGAGAGCAAGTGAGCAGGGGAGGGGCAGAGAGAGGGAGAGACAGAGAATCCCAAGCAGGCTCTGTGCCATCAGCCCAGAGCCCGATGCAGGGCTTGAATCCACGAACCGTGAGATAATGTCCAGAGCTGAAACCAAGAGTTGGATGCTTAAGCAGTTGAACTGCCCAGGCACCCCTGTGTGTGTGTGTGTGTGTGTGTGTGTGTGTGTGTGTGTGTATTTTAGATATAACTAGTTTAATGCTAAAACTCTTGACTGGATGTTGAGTTTACATATGTATAATTGTGTGCATCCATACAGCTTCAGGGACTAGATGATTCTCTAAGGTATAACTTAATTTATCATCATCTGTTTGTTATACAGCTGTTTGAAAATAGGCAGCATGTCTTTCCGAAAATCGTAAGGGTTTTAATTTAGAAACCAACATTGGAACTAATATGAAATATTGGAGCAATGCTATCTGAAGTCAGAATAGCTTTTGGAAGTTTCACTAAAACGATGCTATATTGATAACTATGAGTCTCTCCTCCCCAAAGAAATTAATAAAATCACTCTTTTGTCTGACAGTTGAAGGCAACATGTTTTATTTCATCCCACCCTATGTGTAGTAAAAATTCTATTTTGTCTATTGGTAAGACCCAAACTACTTTTAAAAGCATATTTAAAGGAGGATGTCAGATCTGAGTGAGTTTTCTTTTTGGTTCCACAGAATGTATTCAACCGGCAACTCTGCCTAGAACATGATGAGAAGCTGGTATCTTATCTGTCTCTATTACGAGACATTGAAATGAGGACCAAACAGATTCAACCTCTGGACCTAAACCTGGCAGAGCTACAGGATCTGCTGTGTCAGGCCAAGGTGGGTTCCCAGAGACTTCCCCCAGGCCCACCAGCTTGGGAAAATAGAGACTCTTCAGGAGGAAAAACATGTTAAAAAATACTAACCATTTAAAGGACAAAAAAAAAAAAAAAAAAAGAGATTGAAAAAGTAGAACTGGAGATCTCTGGAGAACACCAGGAAACACTGGTCTCCCAGAAACCAAAGCAGAAGAGACTCGAGGGAGGAGTTACGGAAGGAGGAAATACAGGAGGGGGACTAAGTACAGTGAGGACTGAAAGGGAGATTTAGTGCCAGAGAGTCATTGATGACCTTGATAAGAACAGTGTTAGTAAGATCGCAGGATATAAACAAGATTGCCATGAGAACAAATGGGAGGTTGGAAGGTGGGAGCAATTAATGTAAATCTTTCTTTCCAGAAGTTTGGTAGTGCAGGTGAGGAGAGAGGTAGGGCACTAGCTGGAGGGGGTACGCTGAAAGAGGAATGTTTTGAGTGGATTTGGGGGCCAAGAGAAAGAACCAATAGAAAAGGAGAACTCGTTAGGGGAGAGAAGTAATAACTGATGGCATGAGATTCCTGAGGACATAATTAGACAGTTTTGAGATGGGGAAACCTGGAGGTTAAGACTTGCCATAGGATTGGAGTCACAACAAGGACAGACTGTAGAAGCTGAGCAGTTCTCTCAATATCCAGAGTATGGTCTTGCATTGGGTGGCTGGAGAGCAGGTGAGGACAGTGCCCAGAACCACCAAGCTTTTCCACAGCTTATTTCTGGCTTTTTTGCTGAGGATCAGAATATTGTAGACTGGGAAGGCTGGGTTGGGATATTTTATATTTTTTGGTTCTGCCCCCTTGGAATTTGGAATGGAAGAGTCCTTCTTTCATTTGTCATATATATATATATTTTTTTCTTTTTTTTTAATGTTTATTTTTGAGAGAGAAACAGAGCAGGAGCAGGGGAAAGGACAGGGAGAGAGAGGGAAACAGAATCTGAAGCAGGCTTCAGGCTCTGGGCTGTCAGCACAGAGCCTGACGCAGGGCTCAAACTCACAAACTGAGATCATGACCTGAGCCGAAGTCGGTGCTTAACTGACTGAGCCACCCGGGTGCCACTCATTAGACTTATTTTGTGTCACCTTATATAAGGCTAATGACACTCTTGAAGAGGCATCATCTTGTAGCAGAAGGTGTACTACACTGAGTCAGGAAACCTGAATCCAAGTCCTGAGTCCATTGCTTATCAGCTGGGTGATCTTGGACTAAAATAAAATAAAGTAAAATACAAAAATAACATTTTAAAGTGCTGAGGCATCTCTTCTCTAAATATGGGATAATAATATCTGCTCTGCCTACCTCAAGAATTAGTGATTGTGGGAATCAAACAAATGAATGTACATAAAACCTTTTTCTAAGCTGTAAAGCATGTGCAGGCATAAGTGACAGAAAACTATGTCCACAGTTGATTCCTAAATAGTAAGAGTTCTAGCCTTAATTTCGGAGGTAACTCATTTTATCCCCTCAGGTATTAGACAGTGAGCTAAAGGATCTGTCCACCTTGGTTCATCAGCAACTAGAGCGTGTAAATCAGATTATCATCAGCCAGCCTCAAGAAGTTCCTGCTCAACTGTTGAAGGCTCTAGAGAAGGATGCCAAGAATCTCCAAAAGTCCCTCAGCTCTGTGAGTGACACCTGGAGTTCCAGACTATTCCACCTCCAGAGTGCTATGGAAGTCCAGAAGGTAGCTTCTTGTTTTTATTCACAAAGGCTCACAACGTCTGGGGTGGCTCAAAGATTTTTATAGTCTAATTTGACATTTATTTCTTAGACTAAAGTGTTAAGTCAGCGTGAACAGCTAGACGGCAGACTTCAAGATCTGAGAGACTGGGTTGGCGATACCAATCTTATTCTGAACAGCAAAGAATATAACGATGACACCAATGCAGACAGCCTGAATCACTGTCTCCAGCGGTATGAGGTAGACTGTCCACCCATTCTCAAGCATGTTTTAGTTGTCCTTTGAATTGCGTCAATTTTATTTTCCTGCCAGGCAAATGAGTATCTATCTATCTTCGAAAGACTGGTTTTCCATTTTAGAAATAAAGTCTGCTGTGTTTAGTCTTTTAGGTTCTCATACCCTTGGAACCTCAGTCATTATGGTTATTTCTCCTTTCAGCTATTCTGTGAGGGAGAGTCTACAGAATGGTCTGTGATTATCAACTTCATCTTGTCTTGATAACTGAGCATCTAGTACCCATCCCTTGTTTCTAATTTTACACACACTAATTTCAGGAGAATTGTTGATCCATGGTTGAGAGCATGGCTTGGCAAACAAAGGGCCAGATAATAAATATTTTAGGCCTTGCTGGTCTTCTACAAATGGACCTTTTCTGTAGCAGCCATTCACTTTTGCTGTTGAAACACGAAAGCAGCTGTAGACAGTACATAAATGAATGGTCATGGATGTGTTACAATAAACTTTATTTACAAAAACAGATGGCAGACATATTTAGCCTGGGGGCTGTTGATTGCCAACCCCTGATCTAGACTGATGCTTTTCTTGTTGTTAAGCTTTAAATTAACTGATTCTTTTTATAGGTCAGTGAGAGAAAGGTAAAGACTGAGATATACAAGAACTGAGGTGTTTTGGTTTTTTTTCCTCCCAACATTGTTCTTTGTTTTGGTTATACTCAAGATAATATCAGATATTACTCACAGTGGTTTACCCTCCCTCTACTATGGATAGCACACTCCTTAAATTATTTCTAAAGTCAGAGCAGAACTAAAGATATCCCCTCCTTTTGTTCCTTTTCCCCAGTCCTAAGAGTTTATCCATGGTCAGGCTTCTTGTTTCCAACCCCATCCCTTTTTGTCTTGCAAGAATTGACCTGCCATCTTTGTTTATACCCTTTTATCCAAATATATCATTAGGGGAGTGAGTTGTAGACTTGCTCTGTTCACTAACAGGAGTATTAAAAAAAAAAAAGTGAAAAAAAAAATCCTGTGACATAGTATATGGTATAAAAACACAGAGCGTCTCATGCACTGGCTTCCTCCCCTAGTTATAACTTAAATGCATGCCTTTATGGGAAGACAAACATGGTCTAAGTCTTGTTTTCCTAATGACAGTTTCCCAAATCCATTTGTCACAGGTGAAGAAAGATCCTTAGCTTAATGATAAATAACCCAGAAGTCCTTTCCACCTGCTCTGCAGGACTGCTGACTACACTCAGTTTCAAAGTGATAGTGATGTAGATACCTTCATTGTCTTTATTGCAGTATTACACGGCTGATGATCACTAACTGTTTGTGGAAATTTTGCATGCTTTTAATTGCCTGAAAACAGATAAATGCTAGTGTTTAGGCAGGTTTTAGTACTTTAAGGAAGCAATGGAACTGTTATATAAGAAGGTCTCGCTGTAGTTTTTTACACTTTTTAAAATGTATAAGCAACATCATTTACTGTCAAAATCATGGTTTAGTGAACCACAGACAAATTAGTACTTTCTCACTTCTGGTCTCCCGGTAACTCACTGCTGGACAAATACAAATAGATGTTTGAATCTAAGAAAATACAATTAGATCTATCTCAGACCGGAAATTCATGATATATTCTCCAAACATTAAAAAAAAAAATGTTGTCTGTAGATACCCGGATGAACAGTAAGTAGTATAATTATATTAACATGAATAATTAAAAGCTTACTGCATTTGGAAATCAAAGTCCAGTAAAGGAAACCTAATTGTAAGATATGAGGAGTTTGGAGAGAGCAGAAGTGAGAGAGATTTCCTATGCTGGTTTGGCCCTAGAAATTATCAGTATTGATTATTAAATTAACCTCTCTTTAATGTTGACTCTGATTAAAACCAACAGATTCTACTTTGATAGAGAATTAGAAGTTTTATTTTTATTTTATTTCTTTCATTTCCTTTCTTAGGATTTGAAGCAGCCCATGGCTGACAGGAAATCTCAGCTGGATGCTCTTGCTTTTGATATTCAGTTCTTTATCTCGGAGCATGCCCAGGACTTATCCCCTCAGCAGAACCGACAGATGCTGAGGCTTCTGAATGAACTGCAGAGGTCCTTCCAAGACCTTGCGGAGCAGGCCACAGCTCAGATGGATGCCTTGCAGGGCCGTTTTCAACAAATGGAGCAGGCAGTCCAGGTCAAGGTCAGACTGAACCAGCGGCTGGGCTCACTTTGTCTTTTGGGGTATCCTCTGTCTTTGAGATTTCTGGCCAGACTCCATCCGTCATAATTCTAGGAGCCTGCATTTGCCAATTTTGAAATTTCACATCCTCCAGGCCAGTTTGGTTCTGGTCTAGGAGGCAGCTATTCTGGCTGTTTTTCTTGCCATGTTTTTGGTTTTATGTGCGTGTGAGAGAATACATGTGTTTACCTGTGTATGCATGTGCAAGTATTTTCTTTTTAGTGAGACTCTACTCTCACTGTGCCTCATTGTTTCTGACTTTCAAATGGAAGTTCAATCTCCAGCCCTAGTTTCTCCTCCTTTCTCCCCCAGGAGTCTTTTGAGGGCCATTAGGAACATTTAGGTACTCTGAGCTCTTGAGAAGAATGGTTTTGAAATGAGTTTTATTCTGGGGCTTTTCAAATGATTGACAGTAATATTCCTTGACCACCTTCAAACAGCTGACAAAGAAATTTTTATCAGAATCATATTAACTTTTTAGCACTTTAAAAATAATTATTATTTTCTAGCACCTTTCTTCACACTGTAATGCCTAGTGCTCATTCAATTATGGAAAACAGTGTGTAGAATCAAGGATGTTACATTTTGAAAACAAACCATCCTACCACACATAACCCTCTTGCAGAACTCAACATAATTGCATTAATGGTGACATCATAACCTAAAAATACCAAAAATGATGCTTATGCCATTTTTGCTGTTTGAAAAGTTGGAATTCAGCAAGATGCTATTAGAATGTCATTATCACCAGCAATCTGTCTCAGGGTCGCCTTTATTAAATATCGTGCAAAGTCGAATTGAACTTTTGAGTTAGGCCTAGAGGAAATTAGGTTGGTCAGTTCCGTATGTCCCCCATTACTGCTTACCTGCTCCAACTGCATTGAAATTGAAATAAAATACTAATGAAACCCTTTAGGTTACTTTCCAAATCTGAAAATTTGCCACATCCTCACTTGGGAACTTATATAGCATGGTGTAGTTTGTGGATAATTAACGCAATAGTATTGGTCTGAGCCACTTTAAGATATAGCCTGGATCCAGGGTAGACCGCAGAGCTTCAGCAGGTGGTAGAACTGCATGTGAACATTCTCTCTGAGCACATAATTGATTCCACAATGTTTATTAACCTTGTTATTGTCAGAAATGCTCTGCTTCTCTCTATATTTGCCCTGAATGCATGTGTATGTCCGTGTGTTAACTTGTTTGCTTTGCTTTTTTCAGATTCAGTCTGCACCCATCCTAACCCATGAAGATCCCGTTTTACAGCTGAAGAGCTCTTAGGAGTTCTCTTCCAGAGCCCTTCTATTTGTCCTAAAGAGGGGGAGAGAGGGCCAATTTGGGCACCTGTTTGTAAGTGCAGGTGGCTAAAACACCATCAGAAGGTAGAAACTGGTGGAAAATGGTTCCAGAAGGATGGTCAGGAGAACACATCATGCTCAATGGCTCAATTAGGTGCTTCAGTGTCATGCAGCCAAGATGAGATCTGGAGAAAGGATCAGGCACAGAAACATATTCCCTCCCTCCCCCGGGGCCTGGCTTTTCTCTTTGATATCAGTGTAGATACCTAAAGGACTGAGAAAGTTGCTATTCTTGGGCAGTTTCCTTCTCAAAATAGCCAAGCCCCTCATGCCTGGCATGTAATCATTCCATTTAATGGGTGTCTACATCTGTGAGACATTTAATTTATAAAGTCAGCTCAATTATTAAGAAGCTCAGTTAGCTTATGAATTATCCAGTTCCTTGATTTTTTTCTTCCTAATCCAGTCCTTTTAATTTTCCATATTTTAACTTTGTATGTAGCATATCTTCCAGTTCTGGTGGAGGAACTGATTAAAACCACTAATTTACTATTATCACCATGATATGAATATGAATTTGAAGCATCTGGGCTCTCTGTTCTCCATTTCCAGGGATAATCCAGATAACAGCAGTCTGGCAAAGGAACTCCCAACCAAAACCTGGGAGCATTCTCACCTTAAATTATCCAAACTATTGACCTGGGTCAACAGACTGTCCAAATGAGGGGAGCTTTCAGAATATGACTTCTGTGCTTTTTCCTGTTCTAGTCTCTCACCAACTTTTCCATCCTTAAGATATAACATTCCTGTTCCATATTTCAGGGAGTTATCTTCTATTTGTAAAAATGAGAATTATTAATTATCTCTCGGCCCCTTTGCATTTTAATTAGACCCTGCAGAAACAACAAAATACCTGTTACCAGAAACTGGACGATCTTTGCAACTGGCTAGGACAGGCAGAAAGCACATTGGCAGGCCACCAAGGTAGAGCCACCCAGCAGGATCTCTCCGCTTTGCAGAAGAACCAGAGTGACTTAAAGGTCAGTATGAGTTAATTCATTCTTCTCATTCCTTCAACAGATATTTATAAAGGCCTGCTATGTACCAGGCAACATAATGGTAAACCTCCCTGTTCTCTTGAAACTTACAGTCTCATGGGAGAGACAGACATTACACAGATCATCATAAAAACGAGCATGTAGTTATTAACTATGGTATGGATAAAGGAAAAGTTACACAAGAATATATAACAGCCAGACCCAATCTTGTCTAGGATGTCAGAAAAGATTAGTTTGAAAAAGTGTCACCTTAAACTGAGAAGCAAAGGGTATATAGGAGTTAACGCACAGAGGCATGGAAGGAGGAGGAGACTATGCCAAGTACAATGTATTCAAGAACTGAAAGAAAGCTAGTTTGGTTGGACTGCAATGAGCAAAAGGAAGATTAGTGAATGATGGGAGGCAGGATCCACATCCTGCTGGGCCTCGAAGGCCACATTAAGGATAAGGAGTGATGGGGCACCTGGCTGGCTCAGTTGGTAGAGCATGTGACTCTTGATTTTGCGGTAGTGAGTTCAAGCCCACGTTGGCTAATAGAGATTACTTTAAAAAAAGAAGAAGGAGAAGAAGTGATAACCAAGGAAGTATAAGGGAGAAACCAAGCCTTGACTCAGCTGGAATCCTACTGTCAACTCCTCTTTATAGAAGAATGATCTCTTTGGAGATAACTCATTGCAAAATAAACATCATGTTTGTGGGGAGTCTCCTCTTTTGTCTTCATCAAATGTTTGCTTAGAAATTTAAATTTTGCTTAGAAAATTAAATATTAGAAATATTTAATTTAAATATTTAATTTAATATTTAATATTTCTAATAAATATTAGAAAATTTCTTAAGTAAAAAAATCTTAGAAATTATTTGCATTGGCTTAGACCTAAACCTTAAAGCAGATTATAGTGAGGGACACACATCTGATGCAGGTCTGTGTCATGCTAGCCATTCCATCTTCGCACTGTTAGCAATCTTAGAAGAAGTAACACTGAAGTCTCTACCATCCCTGTGTTCGTGTGTTAAGGATTTACAGGACGATATTCAGAATCGGGCCACCTCATTTGCCAGTGTTGTCAAAGACATCGAAGGGTTCCTGGAAGAGAACCAGGCCAAGCTGAGCCCCCACGAGTTGACAGCTCTTCGGGAGAAGCTTCATCAGGCTAAGGAACAGTATGAGGCTCTCCAGGAACGGACACGGGTGGCCCAGAAGGAGCTGGAAGAAGTGGTGACTTCAGCCGTACAGCAGGAGACTGAAAAGGTAACCAGACTGCTTTGATACTTGGTATTTTTAAAAAATGAAAATTTTGGTACCTGGCAAACAAGTAAAAGGTATATAATGAAGGGAAACCCATTGCCTTACAGAGAACAGAATTATGAAAAGGGGTTACTTTGGAGTTGGTCTGTGAGTCATATATGTATGTATGTGTGTGTGTATTTACAGTTTATTTATTTGTTTTGAGAGAGAGAGAGCTTGGGAGAGCAGAGAGAGAGAGAATCCCAAGCAGGCTCCTCACTGAGAGCATGGAGCCCAGTGTGGGGCTCGAATTCATGAACTGTGAGATCTTGACCCAGGCACCCCAGTCAAGATTTATTTGTATAAGAATCATCCTGAAGGACTTTAAGTCAAGTATAGTTGGTGGGAAGTTCATATCACCTACCCCCCCCCCCCCCCAGAAAAACAGATTTTTTTTTTTGCTATCTGTGTACTCACAGTCCTCCAATTGAAAAATGTTGGAAAGAACTTAGTGAAGAAGGGTAGTACACTGAGGAAGAAAGAGCAAATGGCATATTTCAAACATGAATCTATACTGATGATCCAACAGCACTAGGGGGAAGTAGGTGGGGGGGGTCTTAGTGTGCCACAAACTATCCCCAGGCTGCCCCTATAGATTCAGTGCAAACTGTGGCACTGGTACAAGTCTAGGAGTAGGTAAAGTCTCAAACCGCTTTCTGCACCCCCCTCAGCACCGGCAGATTGAATTAAATCCTTTGCCTGGCCGCGGACTCTGACACTAATGGGGGAGGTGGAGAATGTGGAAAGGAGAAATAAGTTACCTGAAGGGGAATTCTGAAATACATGAATGTTTAATAAATTAAAATACTTGAACAGTCAGATAATGGAATTTGAGAGGCAAATTTTAGAACTCAGTGCTCTGTGGGGCAGAAAAAAGGATGGGAGTAGTCTGCATTTCCCTTAGGGAAGGGCAGCAAGTAATGAGTGTGACTGTGCTGTTTCTGACCCTACCAAGCCAGGCTATCATTTCCACACACCTAGAAAGGATTCTGTGAAGCCTTGCTGGGAAGCCAGGATCAAATCCTCTATTAAAGCCCTTTTAAATCCTGAAATTTGCCACCCACCCCTGCCCCCTACTCACTTTTTTTTTTTGAGCAGTGAGATACAGACAAAATCTAGAGATTGTTGTAAGTAATTGTTTTTCAACAGATTTAGAAGATGCTCATTCTTTTTTGTGGATGCCACGAATGTTTATACGTAGTCTTAGAGCTTCTCTTCTTCTTTAGCATAAAAGTCTCACCTTTTACTTAATTTGTTCTTGTATAGCTGAGTATCTAAGGTCTTCTTACTAAACCTCTTCTATGGCTTTCAGAGTAAAGCAGCAAAGGAACTGGCCGAGAACAGGAGTAAGATTGATGCTCTCTTGGATTGGGTGACTGGGGTGGGATCGACTGGCAGACAGATGGAGCAGCTGTCAGGAGCTGGCCTGGGGAAAGGAGCCATGGACACCACTGATGGCCACAGGGCAGTGAACCAAGCCCTGGAGGAGCTGGACAAGCAGTGCGAGAAGATGAAGGTGAGGATGTTAGCTTGTCCTCACGATGCCAGGGGCTCTCTGCCACCCCCGGCAAGTCACCGTAACCTCCTTGCCCGTAAATTCAGTGCGCACTTCTCAGTTCATGCCCTCTTCAATACTTCAGCAGCTTTGACACCGTTGAAATACTGTGTGCCTTGGTTTCCAAAGCAGGACTCTGTCCCAGTAATCCCTTTTCCTTTCCTCTGGCCAACTTGTGAAATACTGATGTGCTTCCGGGTTGTTGCCTAAGCCTATTCTCATCTTTCAGAATATGCTTCCTTTGGGTAATTTCATCCACTCATGACACTTCACTTACTATTTATACTAGTGAATTCCAGTATGTATTTGTCTCCAGCCTTAATGCCTGTGCTGAGCTTCAAACCAGTACATAAATCCATCTGCCTATTTGTAACTTGGAACCACAAACAGCTGAACCTCAAAAACAGAGCTCCTGTTTCCTATAACACCCCTCCCCCAGTCAGATGTGTTCTCCTTCCTCTACTTCCACATAATTGTCTGAACTAAACATCATCCTGGGCTCCTTTCTCTCTCCTTTCCCATCCTTGCTCTAAAATGCTATATCCCTGATCGAGCCTTTTAGTGGTTGCCTGTTGCCCTCAAGAAACCATTCCTGACTATTTATCTCTATTCCTTTATTCATTATTCAGCAAATATTGAGCACCTGCTATATGTCCGGCACTGGAGTTAAACCATTGAACCAACCAGATGAACCATCTCCTAGAATATTAACTGGCATGTGCAGGCATGACTGAAAAACAGTATGTTTAGGGAACTCAGAAAACACATAGATTACCTATTTTAGTAGTGATATCTTCATAGCAAAGAAAATTTGGCTTAGCTAGAAATCTTCTATTGAATGGCCATTGCTGTGTTTTGTATTAGTAAGATTTTTGCCTCTTGCATGCTATTCTATGGTTGGAGATCCATTGTAGGGTGTCCCCCAAAGCTGTGGCAGTCTTTTAACAGCACAGAGCAGAAATGGGTCTGCTGTCACAAGGAATGTCCTGATACTTGTTGCTGGCAGTAGTCAGCCTGACCAAGGGGCATCTCCATCCCAGGAAAGAGACTGCCTTACTCATGGGTGGATGAGATGGGGACATCTGGGGGGGTGTACAGACAAGCTATGGTACTGCCCCTGACTATTTACTTGAGAAGGAAATATTTGTCACCCCAGCTTCCCTGAGGTGATGTTGGAAGCTGACACTGTCAGGTTGCTGATACAGGTTGAAACTGGACAATATTCCAGAAAAAATTAGGCTGTTGTCGTGATCCTAGGTAGTTGCATAAACTATAGGTAGGCAGGAACACTGGCTGAACTCCCACTGTTGTCTAATAGACTCAGGAAGAACATTTTAAACAACAAAACAAAACAAACACAGCTCCCTAAAATAACTTAAATCCCATCAAAATAGAAAAAGGTCCACGTGTAACCATGTAGCTATAGCACATACAAATAAGAAATACAAATTACTTATGCTATCCAGAAATACATTTTACTCTCACTAAAATTTAAATTGTTTATTTAATGGATTAATTTTCCAAGAGCTTTTCTAGTTGGGACCGGCTTCATGGATATGTAAGTGACATATTTCACAGCTAAGTATTTGCAGTTTTTATACTGTCATATGTCTGGCTTATCCAACTTACTTTCCCCTTCCACTAATGTGAGTAGTTATCAGCTGGCCATTTGTACCTTCTCTTAGGCTTAGGATGGTTTAGTAAAGGCAGCCAGATTCTAGTCTCAGTTTGTCCCTTAACTGTCTGGGTGACCTTAGTCAAGACATATAACATCTTTCTGGTATCCCTTATCCTAATATGTTTAATATAGATATTATATTGTCTGCCTACATTGCAGGTTGTGTCCCAAATCAGTTGAGATAATACATGTGAAATCTCTTTGAAAAATGTAAGATCTTGTATGTGTCAGTTCAGCTGGGATTAGTATATGGCATAATCCTTAGAGAGTGAGAGATATTGGTGGTTTTTTGAGCAGCTGGAAAAGTGGCCTATTGAGATCTTTCTCTACTTCCAGCTGTAGATATAACCAAATTTTTGTGGTGTACCTGCTGATTGTCTTTTGCTTGGGGGGATTTTTTGCCAGGCCCATCACCAAGAATTGCTGTCTCAGCAGCAAAATTTCATCCTGGCCACCCAGTCTGCTCAGGCCTTCCTGGATCAGCATGGCCACAACCTCACCCCCGAAGAACGCCAGGTGCTAGAGGACAAGCTCGGAGAGCTAAAGGGCCAATATGCCTCTTCCCTGGCCCGGTCGGAGGCGGAGCTGAAGCAGGTGCAGACACTGCGGGACGAGCTGCAGAAGTTTCTGCAGGACCATGAAGAGTTTGAGAACTGGCTGGAACGGTCTGAGAGAGAGCTGGAGAACATGCATCAAGGAGGCAGCTGCCCCGAAGCCCTTCCCTCCCTGCTGAAGCGGCAGGGCAGCTTCTCGGAGGATGTCATTTCCCACAAAGGAGACTTGCGATTTGTGACCATCTCCGGACAGAAAGTTTTAGACACAGAAAACAGCTTTGAGGAAGGCAGAGAGGCATCAGCAACTGGAATGTTAGTGAAGGGAAAACTGAAGGATGCAACAGAAAGATACACTGCTCTGCATTCAAAGGTACCAAGAAGTTCCTGATGGCCTCTGGGGGAACAATCACAGCAGCCCTCACATAACTAACTATGCATGGTTTCTGGGGCTTAGAATAAGAACCTCAGGACACAGTGAATGAACTGATTTGTGTATTGACCACAGGCAGAATGTGTTTATGAGCTCTGCAAAAATGCAGAATGTGGAGGCCCATGGGCTAATGCCTGGTCCCAGCAGTATCAGGGGTATCATGTCTCGCTCTGGTAGGGAAGGTGGATGGAGGTGCTCGCTTCCTGTATCCTGATCAGCAGATGTGGGCTCGCAGGAGACATAGTACAAGGAAAACTTGAACCACATACACAGTCTTTATTCCTAGACAGAGCATCTAGGTAAATCCTTACCTTCTTCCCTAACAGAGAATTCCCATTAGCTCCCAAGATGTATAATCCAGTCAGTTCTTCTAACTTGTATTGTGCATTTTGCCAACATCTCTGACCTCACCAAAAGGAACGCTTTTTGTACCTCCTAGTCCCTGCCTTAGCCTGCAACCTGGTGTGCATTTCTTTGGTGGCTTATCATATAACTCACTAAATCTTCACAGGTCTATAATATAGTTGGGGTGAATAGTATGGATCAAACAGCAGAGGCCCCACTTGTAGAAGATGGTTGCTACTTATCTGTCCATGGAGTCCCCAGAACTACCCTCAATTGTAGTTCTAGTGAGATCCCTTTAACAAAGCCAGGCTTTTCTTTGGACTGTGCCTACCTACAAAGCTGCTGCCTCTAGCCTGCCCTTGCATAAATCTGCTTTCCCTTTTTTTCTCCCGCACAGTGTACACGATTGGGCTCTCACCTGAACATGCTCCTAGGCCGGTATCAGCAGTTCCAGAGCACTGCTGACAGCCTGCAGGCCTGGATGCAGGCTTGTGAAGCCAACGTGGAGAAGCTCCTCTCAGATACTGTTGCCTCTGACCCTGGGATCCTACAACAGCAGCTTGCAACAGCAAAGGTAGGCGGGGACACAGGCTGTTCTAGCACATGGGATGGAGCACCTACCACAAGATAAAGCAAATACTCTCATAGGTTAAAGGCAGTGGTTGGGATGCCTCAGACAAGATCTGGTTCCTAAAACAGTTAATTCTAACATCTGTGGGTATGGATAAACAGCATTATTCTTCATAGCTCCAGCAGCATCATGCTAAGGAGCTCTCGGTTCCTAGAACCAGCTTTGATTACTCAGAGGTTTTACTTTTGGCTTTTTTCATGGACAAGCAGCAGTTGCAGGAAGAATTAGCTGAGCACCAAGTACCTGTAGAAAAGCTCCAAAAAGTAGCCCATGACCTCATGGAAATTGAAGGAGAGCCAGCTCCAGACCGCAAGCATGTGCAAGAAACTACAGGTATGAAGCAGCAATAACAAGAGTGCTCCCTTAATTCTTAGTATGTACCACTGTTCTGTAATACATCACACTATATCGTGCAAGTATCTGTGGTGCCCGCAAGGGGCTGAGGATACAACCGGCAATAGCTCACCCTCAAATGAGCTTTGTCCCTGCACCATTGACCGCCTTTGCAATCTGGTTTCAACTCCTTTCCCCAGGCATTCTGCCTTCTAGCCATGCCCTGCTTCTTTCCTTTCCCAAGTAAACTTGTCATTTCTTCATTACTTGACCCCTGAAGTTTTCCCTATGGTTTAACTGCTAACATGTATTGAGTGCTTAGCATGCGTGATGAAATCTTGCTCAAACTTCTAGCTGTACCTGAGAGGTTTCTTCCTTTGTAAAGTCCTGACTACCACCTCCAACCCCCAAAAGAAATAAAAGATAAGAAATAATTATTCTTCCTTCAGGCTTCTCTAGTACATTACTCTTACCATCAATATAGCACTGAAGATTTTATTTTTATGGTTAATTGTCATGTGCCTTTTGCTGCCTATGCTTGCTTTTATGGTCCTAAGTTTGCAGAAGGCAAGGACTCATCTTAATTGTCTTCAGTCCTCAGCATCCAGCACAATTTCTGGCATTTAGCAGGTGCTCAGTAAACAGTGCGTTGTGAATTTGGCTCAAATATAAATTCACTTGAAGCTTATTCTTTCTTTTTGTTGTAATGTCTGTTATTATTGTAATTAACATGTGCAATTTAAATACATTCTTTTTAAAAGCACAACACAAAAATCATGTCCACACTCTTCTTATGGCCCTCATTTTCCAGATTCCATACTCAGCCATTTTCAGAGCCTCTCCAGTAACCTCGCTGAGCGCTCTGCTCTGCTGCAGAAGGCAATTGCCCAATCTCAGAGTGTCCAGGAAAGCCTGGAGAGCTTGTTGCAGTCCATCAGGGAAGTCGAGCAAAACCTGGAAGAGGAGCAGGTGACATCACTGTCATCGGGAGTCATCCAGGAAGCCCTGGCCACTAACATGGTGAGACCAATGCCCCAAGAGTTAGCATAGAGGATGTATTTGCTGTGTTCCAGAATTTCATCACTTTGAAAAAGTATCAGAAGAATTCATTGCCATGAATCTTCTAATAAGACTTAGCGATGATGATTAATCCACATAAAGATATTTCTACCCAATTTCCAAACCATTGTTAAGCTCGAGGAAAAGCAGTGCTACAGAGTCACTGGTGGAATAGGCTGGAGAACTAAGGGGATGGGTTGTATGGTATCACAGAGGCTCAGTTGCAATCCAACCTTCCTTGAGGAAGGGAGCATGTAATTATGAGAAGTTTATTGGTTTGTGGCTCAGATATCCTAGGATAAGTGAGCCAGGAGCTGACAGACACATTTTTGGTGACAGAAATTGAAGCAAGACATTGCTCGGCAAAAGAGTAGCTTGGAGGCCACCCGTGAGATGGTGACCCGGTTCATGGAGACGGCAGACAGCACCACGGCTGCGGTGCTGCAGGGCAAACTGGCGGAGGTGAGCCAGCGCTTCGAACAACTCTGTCTACAGCAGCAAGAAAAGGAGAGCTCCCTAAAGAAGCTTCTGCCCCAGGCAGAGATGTTTGAACATCTCTCTGATAAGCTGCAGCAGTTCATGGAAAACAAAAGCCGGATGCTAGCCTCTGGAAATCAGCCAGATCAAGATATTGCACATTTCTTCCAGCAGATCCAGGTGAGAATATATCTGCCAAATTGGCAGAACAAAGAGAAAAGAAGGGCAAGGAGGGGACCAGCACTCACTGAGCACATAATACGTCAGTCAGTGTACTAGAAACTTGACCTGCGTTATCTTAAAGAATTATCACAACCGCCCTGTAAACTAGATATTGTTTGTCCATTTTTTAAAAACAAAGCTGAGATTTATTTTTCACTCATTCTGCATGTTCAACCCAGATCAGTAGGGCTACTTAGTCCGTCACGGTCATTTTCAGGGATTCAAGTTCACGGGAACTTCATCCTGCCATATGTCTTCATGACTACTGCTGCAACAGGGAGCAATCAATCAAATCCATTCACATTTCATTAGTTAAGGCAGGTTCTATACCTGGCTTTCAAGGGGGTGGAGAAATGTATTCCTACCATATATGTAGTTGGTGCAGAGTTGGAAATATTTGGTGAGGAGTATCACCTGTCACAGATACAGATACATATGCTGCTGGATTGCTAGGTCATAGCGTATGTCTATGCTTAATTTGACCAAGTAGTGGCCACCTTGGCTCCACAGTGGCTGTACTTGCCCACGTTGCCACCTGTAGCACTTCAGCATTCCAGTATCCCCACATTGCTGCCTTGGGTTTATCCAGCTTTTTCCATGTTAAAATAGGGTCTCTGGGTTTTGTTTCGTTTCCTGTCCTTTTTGGATTTTGTTTTGAATAATTGCAAACTTACAGAAAAGTAGAAGGAATGCACAATAAACACCAGCATACTTTTTACCTACATCCTCCTCCCTCCAACAAGATTTCACCATTTTGCATTCCCACCAGCAGTGCATGCAGAATATGTTGTCAGCATTGGAATTTGTGTTAATCTCATTGAGAAAATATGAAGTTTCGATGTGGTTTTAATTTTTATTTCTTCTCTGATGAAGTTAAGTATATTTTTATACATTTAAGGGCTTTTATTTGTAAACTATTGGTTCATGGCCTTTACTGTTTTCTGTCAGGAGTTTGATTTTTGTTTTTTGGGTTTTTTTCTTCTTTCAACTTATAAAAGTTCTGTATTAGGGAGATTAATTCTTTTTATGTGATCTGTTGAAAATCTTTTTTCACAGTTTGTCCTTTGTCTTTTGCTTATATAGTGTTTTTGGCCATGTAAGGGGTTTTTTAATTTTTACACAGTAAACTTTATCACTTTTTACTGAACATGTATTTTTGGTCATAATTTGAAAGCCTTTTGCCACACACAGGTGAAGGAATTCACCCATGAATTCACTTCTAGAACTTGTATGGTTTCTTTCATTCTTTTATATTTGAATCTTTTCACATTTTAAGTTTATTCTAAGATACAGTGCATAGTATGAATCCAAGTTGATCTATCTAGTTGTTCCCAATACCATTTCTCTGAAAAGTCCATCTTTTCCTCAGTGATTTGAGAACTCATCTTTGTCATATATAGTTTATCTGTATAGGCTCAAGTCTATTTCTGGATTTTCTGTTCTTCTTTGCTGGTCTGTCTGTTCACAAACCATAGTGTACTGTTTTTTATTCTCAGGCTTTATGGTATGTTTTAGTATCTAGTAGGGCTAGTCTCTCCTTTCTTGCTTTCCTTCAGCATTTTTCATATCTATATTTGTATGTTTATTTTTCCACGTGAACTTTAGAATCAACTTTATTAGTCATAGGGGGAAAAGTTAGTAGTTTTATTTGGGTCATGTTAAATTTATTCATGCATGCATATATGCACACATATACATACACACATATCTTTATGGATATCTTTCCATTTATTGAGGTATGCTTTTGTGTCTATCAGAAATATTTTAAGGTTTTATTCATAAAGCTTGCTGTTTTATTGGATTACATCATTGTTTGATTAATTGTATTGATTCTCTTGGGTTTTTTTTTTTAATTTGTTTTTTAATGTTTTTATTTATTTTTGAGACAGAGACAGAGCATGAGCAGGGGAGGGGCAGAGAGAGAGAGGGAGACACAGAATCCAAAGCAGGCTCCAGGCTCTGAGCTGTCAGCACAGAGCCCGATGTGGGGCTCGAACTCACACACTGTGAGATCATGACCTGAGCTGAAGTCGGATGCCCAACCAACTGAGCCACCCAGGTGCCCCGTTTCTCTTGGGGTTTTATAAATACACTTCATATAATCTGCAAATATAGTTTTACCTCTTCTTTTCAAATTTTTATGCCACAGGTTGTTTTCTCTTACCTTAATCACGTTGGCTAATATCTTCACTACAGAGTTAAATAATAGTTGAGAGAGTATGTTTGTCGTGTTTTACAGAAGAGAGAAGCTGTGGAAGCTCAGAGAAGTTTAATAGCTTAAGATCACAAGCCATGATTGATTTTCAGAAGTCTTTTTGACTCCAAAAACCTCCATTCTTTTCACTTTGCCATGCTGCCTCCCAAATCTTTGAACATTTATTTAAAGGAGACAAGACTCCTTTTAAATTCCTAGCCATTCTCAGGTGGATTGGAGAAATCCTCCATATTTATTGCTGTAGTTGGTCCAGAGAGCCTCTTTTTTTGTTCTTTTTCTACAGATTAGAGGGAACTTGCCCCAGATTTAATATAGCTTTTATTTTTTTTTAGAGTATACTTATTTATAATAATGAGAGGATTTACTACATTTCCTTATTTGCTTAACAGGAACTGAATTTGGAAATGGAAGATCAACAGGAGAACCTTGAGACTCTCGAGCACCTGGTCACTGAACTGAGCTCCTGTGGCTTTGCCCTGGACCTCTCCCAACACCAGGACAGGGTACAGAACCTCAAAAAGGACTTTACAGAGTTACAGAAGACAGTTAAAGAAAGGTGAGTTTTCATATATGTTGGTCAATTCGGGGAGCTAATTTTTTCTTGCCGTTGAATGAAATGCTTTTCTTTTCCTCCTTCAGTAGAAAATATGGCATCGGGCACTCTGCTACTGAGTCCTAGGAGTTGGAAAGTGCCTCTTTCAGGCAAAGCTATTCAATCTACTTGGTCCTTAGTGGTTTTCTTTTACTAAATAATGAATTCCTTCTCAGTGATGGGGCTCAGTTCCCCTCTGTACAATCAAAGGCCCAGGTCACCTAGACCCAAAAGAACAAATTTGAGACAGCAAGTAGGATTGTGGCAGGATTTGAAGTAAAGACAAAAATTAGAAGAAACTTTCCAGATGTAATTAAGGGTTATATTGGTCCTCTCTCTCTCTGTCTCTCTCTGTCTCTCTGTGCTTGTTTTGACCACATTTAAGTTGCTGTTTTAGAGGAGTGTCTGGATTCTTCTTTTAAGGCAAACATGGGAATATATGACAAGGGTAGCTGATTTCAGATTACCTGCTGACTGTTGAAAAGCCATGATTCCATTAGAAAACCTCATGTGGGTTTAGGAGCTTGATAAGACTTCTCTTGGTTTAGCCATATATATAACCTTGATTAGGCAAGTGACTGCCTTGGGAAAGTGACCAGAGAAAAGCAGTTGCTCAAAACAGTACTGTAAGCAGCAGGTTATTTAGTGGAGAGGAGGGGGATAAAGGCCAGGAAGGCTGGTTTTTCCTATGCTCAGGGCCGTTTAGCTGTATGAAGAACCAGGATCTCTGGCTTAAAGTTCTGCCAGATGTGGCCACTTCCAGAACTTAATTTCGAAATTGAATTATCCTTTCTCCTTGGTTTATTTTATTCATTTGTGTGCTCAAGCTGACTTCTCTGAGCCTCAGTTTCGGCATCTTCCTTGCTAAGGGGATTAGCATTTGAATTAGGCTTTGAAAGAGTCAACTACCTAAAAAGTGGCAGAGCTGGCCTTGACATCCAAAGCCTACATTCTTTCCATTGTATCATAGCACCTAAATAGCACGCTCCTTTCAGTTTCTCTGGCTTTCACTTTAGCCTGGGGTAAGATTGAGGACTCCTCTCCCCAGAAATGTCCAAACAAGGGCAACAGATTCCTTAGTTTGATGCTCTCTTACATTGTATGTGGTGGTTTAGCCAAAGCTGCTGTGGAAGATTGTGGGAAGGAAAGGCCCTGTAAGGAAAAGCTGCCTTGAGTCCCAGAATGAGTATAGTTTTAGTTCAAGTTGACTTCTTTACAAAGCTTAGTCTGGCAAGTAACAAAATGTCTTCATTGACAGAGAGGAAGATGCATCATCTTGTCAGGAGCAATTGGATGAATTTCGGAAGCTGGTTAGGACCTTCCAGAAATGGCTGAAGGAAACAGAAGGGAATATTCCACCTACAGAGACTTTCATGAGTACTAAGGAGCTGGAAAAGCAGATCGAACACCTGAAGGTAGGTGAACAAAAGGAGCTCCAGGAACCAGACTAGACAGCGGTTTGGAAGCTTGTGTGGACTGATCTCCCCCTGTGGTAGGGAAGTGGTGTGACAAGTCCAAGTTATCCATCTGCATCATCAGAATAGAAATCTCCCCATTTTCTTCATGTGATTCCCACCTACCCCTACCTCAGCACTGAGCACCAAAAGATCTCCAATTTAAAAACCAAAACCAGGGTGCCTGGGTGGCCCAGTGGGATGAGCGTCCCAATTCTTGATTTCGGCTCAGGTCATGATCCCAGGATCATGGAATCGAGCTCTGGGTCAAGCTCTGTGCTAAGCATGGAGCCTGCTTAAGATTCTCTCTCTCTGCCCCTCTCCCTAGCACACATGCTCTCAACTCTCTCTGTCTAAATACATACATGCATGTATGTACGTCCACACCAAAACCACAAAAGTAACCTATGGGGAATAACATCTATAAAGTTTCAACTGTTTCTCGGAGGCCTCTCATGCTGTGTCAAAAAGACAGCTTGTCAAAGTTTGACAGTTGTCAAAGTGCAGTCCTGGAGAAACTTACACTCTCACTGTGTGTTTGAGAATTGTTGTATGTGAGCCAGTGACTAGATATATGGTCAGCAAGTTGAGGAAAGAAGAACTAGCTCCACAACTAAACAAAGGAAAGTTAGAATCAGATGGTTGGAAGGTACCTTCCAGAGTAGGATTAACCTTTCTCCAATCCCCTGCAGAATCCCTTCTTTGATTTAGTCATTCGGCCTCTGCTTGCACCTCTAATACATCTCTTCTTTTTGTTGACACCAAGCCAGTCTGCCTCCAACTAGTTCTCATGCATTCTCTTCCTTTTCTTAGTAAAGCAAGATTTGTCTTAGGCCAGATGACAGGGAAGAGTTTAGTTGCTTTCACAGAGAGAGCCAGGAACATTTGCTATAGGGAATCCCCCAGGGCAGAGCTTCCTGATTTCTTGGTCCACAGTGCCCTTAGTGTTTCAAGAAATTTTTCACAGTACCTCAAGGCCAAAAAAAGAAACAGGAAAGGAAAAAAACCTAAAAAACCTCAACTTCCTACGTGGTTAGATCAAAATCATGTAATAGTAGTTGTTCACATGGTGCCCAACAGATGTCACTGTGTTGCCCTCAAACATTTAAAATATCTTGTGAGTCAATGCATCGTCTGGGAACTGAGGCTCTTTGGAATCAAGAGTGATTAATAAAAGAATTGACAGCTGTGAATTGATAAGGCTCAGTTAGGCAGCATGAGCTTTCTAGATGTTCATGGCTCTGTCTTCCTCTGCTGCTCAGCAGCTTAAGGCCAAAAGCAAACTAAGTAGGGGCACCTGGGTGGCTCTGTTGGCTAAGCGTCAGACTTCAGTTCATGAGTTTGAGCCCTGCTTTGGGCTCTCTGCTGTCAGCATAGAGCCCAGTTTGGATCCTCTGTCTTCCTCTCTCTCTGCCCTTCCCCTACTGTCTCTCTCAAAAATAAATATAAACATTAAAAAAAATTTTTTTTTTAAGGTAAACTAAGTAGACTGTCAGGGAACTTCAGTTGTGGAGGAAAGGATTCAAAGCTGGGATGGTGTCCCTGCTTTGGAAGAAGTAAAATTCTGCTTCTGTGGCAGGCAATCCACCTCCAGAGACAACATGACCTAGTTAGAGTAGATGCCATTGTTTCCTAATTGTTTTCCCTGTTAGAGCTCTGACTGCAACCCCAATATAAAGTTCCCTTGAAAATGCAAAGTGTAGCCTATGATTCTAGGTATTGCTGTACATCTCCATATGGAGCTCCTCATTTTACCCTCCAATTGCCATTTCCTTTTTATTCTTTACATGCATCCTGTTCCCTTTTTATACCTTTTGTCTTAATCAAAGCTTTCCTCCTTCTACTCAGAATTAAGTGTGTCTCCTCTTGTGCTCTCAGACTTTACTGTCTATATTTCTGTAATAGCATTTATTCCATTATGGTGCAATAGATTATCTGAGCTCTTGGTTATAGGAACTGTGTCATAATCGTATTTTGTATCCCCAGTGTTAGGCATGATGCCTGGCCTACAGTAAATGTTCAATAAATATTGGATGGATGGATGGATGGATGGATGGATGAAAAGATCCTGAATATTCCAGGATATCATTCTCCCATATAATGACTGGCTAAACCGATCTTGAAGTGGCTGCATACATGAGGATGGTCACTCAATGTTATCAAAACTTTAAGGAATATATTTAGAAGAACAGGTGTCCCAAAGTCCCCAGATGTTACATTTAGCTGTCTGTTCTTTTAACAGGATCTTCTAGATGACTGGGCAAGTAAGGGAAGTTTGGTGGAGGAAATCAATTGCAAAGGCACTTCTTTAGAAAATCTCATCATGGAGATCACAGCACCTGATTCCCAGGCCAAGACAGGTGAGTGCAGGTTCTTAAAAATGTAGTGAATAAACATCATTCTTTGCTTTGGCCTTTGGTTATGACCCCTTATTTAATAAAACTCAGAATCAAGGTTGAGTATGAGAACAAAGGGGAGTGTTCCACAAAGCAGTCTTCCCCTTCAACCTGATCTGTTTTCCATTTGCTATCTATCATTGCTCCATTTTGCAGATTTCCTTCTTATGGTGGGAAAAACTAAAGGGACTAGTTAGCCTAAATGAACAGAGAAGGGTTAAAATAAGATTTCCATTTTGACGAATTTTCTCTCTTTTAAACATGTGAATGGACGGTTGTGCATCATCTTTACATTGGAGTCAGTCCTGGAGGGTATTAGCTTGATCTCTTGAGAGAGACACAGCATTTAGGGGTCAGTGTTGGCATACCAAGGACTGCCACACTTCTTGGAAGTGGACACAAAGATTATGCCCAGATGTATGAATAATCTCTGGCTGCAAATTAAGTCTTTCAAACAAAATCTGTATGAGCTCACAATCACTTTCTGGTTGTTAATTGGGATCTCATAGGTTTTATTACCAAACTGTGTTAGTGCACCTCTATAGTCACTGACATAGTAAGAGAAAAGTTTATTTTTACCTCTTGAGAATGGCTACTTTTCTTTTGGAGTGTAAAGATCTCTTGGAACTACCCAGAAATGACACCATTTCAGGGAATTCGTGCTTCTTATATTCCAACACATAAAACCTCTAAGTCAGCAACTTATTAGTGTGTGACTATATCAGGAGTCAGCAAGCTTTTTCTTAAAGAACCATATAGTAAATACTTCAGGCTTGTGAGGCATATGGTCTCTGTCACGCTACACTTCTCTGCCATTGTAGCACAAAATTAGTCATAGACAATATATAAATAAGTGGGTGTGGCTGTGTTCAAATAAAACTTTATATACAGAAATAGGCAGAGGGCCAGATTTGGCCAGTATAGTTTTTTCACTTCTGGACTAGACCAGTGGTTGTTCAAATTTTTTATAGCCCTAGAGTCTGTTTAAGAATAATCTCAAATCGAACTCTACTATATAAAACAATACAAATGGTATTTTATTGGCATAAATTTCCCTTATAAGTGAATTTATATCATTTATCTATTATGCAATCCATCGGTGAGGATACTGAGACTATCTTAGGGAATATAAAAATTTGGAAAAGGATTTCTGGATGACAGCTTTGTTATCTGATTTATTTCTCAATTTTGTTTGCCTGTATCATATCCAGAAAATGCAAGTCACACAGATAAGTAGTTGTAAATGATAACAAATGTTTTAAAAAGTTCACTTTACAGTCTCAGAACACTCATCAATTAAGCTGAACTAGAAGCTTGAAAGTGATGTAATAAATTCTTGTTTCAAAGCTAAATCACCAAGAATTTTAATGAGGACTCACATTCTTTTCTTAAACCTAGAAAGTACCTAAAACTGGCATTGAGGACAAAAATTTGCCTGTAACCTGACATCACCATGATCTGAAGTGTTAAGAATTCTGTTAACAGGATTCCACCCTAATGAAAGCCTGATCCGAATAGATGCACCACAGCCTTCTTTATCATTCTCTTTAATGTAGCACTCATGTGCCATAAATGTTTTTCTTTGTATGAGGGAACATGTGTAGGTTTGACTATTGTAATGTCCTGGCAAAGAGCTACAGCTTTTCCAATCAGTGACGCTCAAAAAAGAAGTATAAATGTATGCAGAGAGGTACAGGAGCTACTTTATTCTCTGCCGAGAACAGCATAAATTGGTTAAGATGTGCTATTCAACATAATTGAACATGCACGTTTTGTTGCCATTTCTAAGTGGTTAGAAATATATTCTGAATATTACACTTAAAACCAAACATTTACAGAGTCCCTAAAGCACCTCCTTGGGTGCTTTGAAAATCACTAGCCTGAGTCTTTTCACAGTTCTCTTCTATCTCTGAGAAGTCCTGAATATTCCAGTTCCTGACATTTGTGTAGCTCTTTTTGTTTTATAAAGTGCTTTCATATACACTGCCTCATTACCTCTCTCTAGTACCTCCATGAGAGCTAACAGGATAGCTAGTATTACCTTCATATCCTGGAGAAGATACTGAGGTCTATCCATAGACTAAGGCTCACATACCAAGTTGGTGACAGTCTTGGCTTTAATTACTAGTCCGGTTTCTTTTTTGGCCATCACCATACTGCAATGGAATATGATCTTTCTGTTTGATCCATTTTTTTTTTCAGTGAAAATACAATCATGTTAACATTTAAAAGTTTTATAATTAACTATTTTTAATGTAACCTTATATATAACTTTTTCTAGTGAAATCAGTGCATGAGTTTTATTCTGACCTTTTAATGTAACACTGTATCATGAATATTCTTCACATTTCTGTATAATCTTTATAATCACATGATCTGTTATTTAATTTGGGACACTCCTGAAGTACCAGGAATCAACTTGGGGAGAACATAGGTGAAATTGTGGTAATTAGAAACAGAACCAAAGCCAGAATTTATGGGAATGCTTATGAGCTAGATTTATTGGCACTTAGAATTTCCACTTTCTGGTAGGGAAGGGGAGCAGAAAGTCATGAAAGAAAAGACAGAATCTTCCTTTTGAAGCAACATGAGAAGGCTTCATTTTAATATCTTTATTAAAAGAATGCTGCTTTTTATGTCCTCAGTTACACTTACTGTTCATTTTTGTTATGTTGGAGGACATTGATGTTAAAGTTGAGCCTTTTGGCTTTATTATAAATCCTCATTGCAGAGTATCGCAGACAGCACAGCTATTCTAAAGACTTCATCATTTTACCAGCACTTGCTTCGCAAAGTTATAGCAGGGTCCAGAGAATACTACTTGGAGATTGAGGAAGGGAATTCGGGTTTCCTTTAGAAGGGATTAGAAGCCTTCTATCTTCTGCCTACTGCTCAGAAGCCGAAACATCAGAGTTGTTGCCTGGCAGCTAAAATGATTTGTCTCTTTCCATGAGTATGTTGTCTTGTGCTGTGTTAACCTCCTGGTACCTGAGCTCAAAGTGAGTGCCAGAGAACAAATTCAGTGCCTGTATGTATTCCTAACACAAGTTTGTCTTGCCCTGTTTGTCTCCCTGTCCTTCTGCTCAGGTTCCATACTGCCCTCTGTAGGAAGCTCTGTAGGCAGTGTAAACGGATACCACACCTGCAAAGGTGAGAATGCCTCTTTGTTGGATGTGTTAGGACAGAGTTCGCGTTGGCATCTGTGTATGTTTCCGTATGTGTGAAAGAATTGCTGCCAGGATGGGTATGAGGGTTAAAAAAAAATCTGGGGAGAAGCCACTGTGATCCTTCTTTGCTGGATTGCTAAAGGCTAAACAGGTTGGTAGCCAATGAAATAAAGGTACTAGGAAATAAATTGCACCACTAGATAAGAGCAAGAAGGAAAAGACCTGGAAGAAAAACATATGCGAATCTTTGAGTCCTAAAGAAGCCACACTAAAGGTGGTCTAGTCTAGCATTCAACCTTCTGGCCCCATGACTTCTCTGTAGTTTGGAGAAGAGGGAGCAGAAGAATGCCCCAGATCCTTTACTGCCTTCACTTCTGCAGTTCCCAAGTGTATTTAGCATTTCATTTCTATATCTGAGTACCTAATGTCAAAATCTGAAAGCAGATTAATGAAACATTTTTTTGCTTTGTATATGTAAGCAAGAAATTTTATGTAATTTAGCAGGAACAGAATCTCTAGTTCACTAGAAGGAGTAGGAGAGACGCTTGATCCTGATGAGTAATTTAGCATGAGGAATTCAGGAGGATGCTGGGAGAGCTATCCCAATCTGATTTCTGTTTCTATGATGCTAGATCTGACGGAGATCCAGTGTGACATGTCAGATGTAAACTTAAAATATGAGAAACTGGGTGGAGTGCTTCGGGAACATCAAGAAAGCCTTCAAGCTGTCCTCAGCAGAATGCAGGAAGTTCAGAAGGAGGCAGGCTCAGTGCTGCAGTGGCTGGAATCAAAAGAGGAAGTCCTGAAAGCCATGGATGCCTCTTCATCTCCAACCAAGCCGGAAACAGTGAGAGCCCAAGCTGAATCTAACAAGGTACTATGTTTACATTAGCTGTATCCCAAACACTAAGAGGAAGGGGCTGTTGTACCGATGGTCCTGCCTGAGCCTGGGACCTGAAAGTGAGACATGCCCACCCACCCAGGCCATGAGGAGCCCTTTCAGATGATTAATATGCCTAAACTCTACTAGAGAACTTTCTTACCTATGAAGTTAGAAATTACTATAAATAAGATTCAGAAACAAAACCAGACCTGTTTACAGAAAGAGAATATCCCTCCTCAGAAGCATCAGCTCACTGAGAATGGGATCTGGTTTTCCATATAATGCTGTAAGCCAAACCATTCTCATCAAAGCCCCTTTCCAACTCCCGGGGGGATTTAAATATATATATATATATAGCTGTAATTACAGTTCATTCTTAAGGTAGACATGTAGAAGTAGGAAAAATACCAGAAGAAATAAGACCATATGGAAAATCCTATAAAAAAAATTTTTTTGCCAAAATGTTTTATATTCTAATTGGGCATATCGTGCCATCTCCTCCAACTACATAAATGTCCTTGACGTCTTTGTTGTCATCATCATCATCATATCTGACGGTTTTTGTGTATGGGGATTAATAATACCCTTTTACTGAGTTCTACCAATGTGTTGTACATAAAAATCCTGCCACTTAGATTTTCATTTTAAAGTAAAAATTGAAGCAGAAATGTTAGGTATCTTGAAATCACAAAACAAGTCATTGATGGCATCAGAAGTAGAGCCAATAATTGCAACCCAGTCTTCCAGTCCTTTCCTGCACACACACAGATTTCTTTCCTATCCAGAAATCTCATGGCATCCCTGCTGTTCTCTCTTCTAGGCCTTCCTAGCTGAATTGGAACAGAATTCTCCAAAAATCCAAAAAGTAAAGGAAGCCCTGGCTGGGTTGCTGATGACATATCCTAACTCACAAGAAGCAGAAAACTGGAAGGAAATGCAAGAGGAACTCAGTAAGTTATCACAGGGGGATTGAAGATTCACTAAATTGCTTATCTTCAAAGCAGATATAGAATTTCAGCACATCCTATAAAGCAGGACTTATTTTTAGTTAATTTTCAGAAGCAAGCAAGAGGCCCAAATGGGGTTAGAGATTGAGTCTGATTAAGGAAAGGATCTAGAGATTCCACTCAAAGTGTCAGATATTTGGCTTTCTTGGGCAAGTCAATCTGACAATCTTGTGATAAAGAGAGTATTGGTGATAAAAATGAAAAAATGGGAAATAATCTACTCACGGGAAGGATTAGGTGAATTATGCCACATTCATAGTATTAAACTGTAAACGATGGTAGTAATTATTTATTGACATAGAAAAAACATGGGCATAAAAGATGTTTATTATATAGTAAGAGTTAAAAAACAGGCTATAAAATAATCTATGTGTTGTGTAATATATATGTGCATTTGTGTCTGTATGTGTATATGTAGTTCTGTGCAGTTTTATCCCATGTGTAGTTTCATATAGCCGCCACCACAATCAAGTACAGAACTACGTTACTTTAGTTAAAATTAAATGAAGGTTATTTTTAACTTAAAAAACTTTAATGCTGCAGGGATCATTTCCTGTAGTTGGTTAGGAACATAACTTAGGGATCAGGCCAGTGGCTGGTGAGCGTAAAGGAACACATTCTCTCATTTCCTCTCTACAGATTCCCGATGGGAAAGGGCCACTGAAGTGACCGTGGCCCGGCAAAGGCAGCTGGAGGAATCTGCAAATCATCTGGCCAGCTTCCAGGCTGCAGAATCCCAGCTCCGGCCCTGGCTGATGGAGAAGGAACTGATGATGGGGGTGCTGGGCCCCCTGTCTATTGACCCCAACATGCTGACTGCACAAAAGCAGCAGGTCCAGGTGAGCCACAAAGCTTACTGCTTTAAGCAAAGAAATGGGAGTCATGCGAATCTGGATTTGAATGCTGTTGTCAGCAAGTAGATTTCAAATGACCCTGGACTAGTCACTTAACCTTCCAGTGTCTCAGTTTCCTCGGTTTAAATGAGATGTTTGGGGTTTTTTTGTGTTTTTTTTTTTTTATAGACATATAAATATATATTTAATATTTAATAATCAAAGGTCACAAAGATTTACTAGCATAGTTTATTCTAAGGTTTTTTTTTTATGAAATTTATTGTCAAATTGGTTTCCATACAACACCCAGTGCTCATCCCAAAAAGTGCCCTCTTCAATACCCATCACCCACCTTCTCCTCCCTCCCACCCCCCATCAACCCTCAGTTTCTTCTCAGTTTTTAAGAGTCTCTTATGCTTTGGCTCTCTCCCACTCTAACCTCTTTTTTTTTCTTCCCCTCCCCCATGGGTTTCTGTTAAGTTTCTCAGGATCCACATAAGAGTGAAAACATATGGTATCTGTCTTTCTCTGTATGGCTTATTTCACTTAGCATAACACTCTCCAGTTCCATCCTCGTTGCTATAAAGGGCCATATTTCATTCTTTCTCATTGCCATGTAGTACTCCATTTTGTATGTATATAAACCACAATTTCTTTATCCATTCATCAGTTGATGGACATTTAGGCTCTTTCCATAATTTGGCTATTGTTGAGAGTGCTGCTATAAACTAAATGAGATGTTTGTAAGGGCTTTATCTCATTGCCTGACAGAGGCGCCTGGGTAGCTCAGTTGGTTAAGTGTCCGACTTCAGCTCAGGTCATGATCTTGTGGTTCATGAGTTTGTGCCCCGAGTCTGGCTCTGTGCTGACAGCTCAGAGCCTGTATCCTGCTTCAGATTCTGTGTCTCCCTCTCTCTGTGCCCCACCCCCACTTGTGCTGGGTCTGTCTCTCTCTCTCAAAAATGAATAAACTTTTAAAAAATTTTTTTAATGATGAACAGTCAATAACTGTATTATTAATATCATTAACAGAGGCAGTAAGATGAGTGGATGTGACTACATTGTAGAATCGTATTTTACATTTTTTTTTAGGTGGACACAAAATGAGCAGCAGGTAAAAGTTTATTAGCGTATAAGATTAGAAAGTAAGAATAGTAGGAAAGCTCTCTTGAATGCCCACCGAACCGTATTTTACTTTTAATCCCCATGACAATGACCATATTACTTAATGCAATGTCTTATATCTGCTGGTTTCATTTAAAGATTTTTCTGTTACTCAAACCTCAAGAAAAAAAATTATTTAAGTACCTACCATCATAGAAATTTAGGTTGGCCAGGGGGCACCTGGGTGGCTCAGTTGGTTTAGCGTCTGACTCTCGATTTTGGCTTGGGTCATGATCTCAGGGTTTTTTGGTTCAAGCCCTGAATTGGCTTCTGTGTTGACAATGAGGAGCCTGCTTGGGATTCTGTCTCTCCCTCCTGTCTGCCCCTCCTCCACTCTCTCTCTCTCTTGCTCTCTCTCTCTCTCACACACACACACACTCTCTCTCTCTCTCTCTCTCTGTCTTTCTCTCTCTCTCTCCCTCAAAATAAATAAACATTTAAAAAATTGTTTAATAGAAATTTAGATTGACCAAATATGTCATTTCCAATGAAATCATGCTGAGAACATTTCTTCTTCTTCTTCTTCTTCTTCTTCTTCTTCTTCTTCTTCTTCTTCTTCCTCTTCCTCTTCCTCTTCCTCTTCCTCTTCCTCTTCCTCTTCTCCTTCTTCCTCTTCCTCTTCTCCTTCTTCTCCTTCTTCCCCTTCTCCTCCTTCTCCTCCTTCTCCTCCTTCTCCTTCTTCTTCTTCCTGTTCTTTTCCTTCTCCTTCTCCCCCTTCTCCTTTTTTTTTGTATGCACCCAAAAACCTTTTCTTGTTCTACATCCTCTTTCAAATTTGTTCCATTTCTTCTTGCCATCCACCAAGTTCCCTAAATTAAGACCTAAAAGTAGTATTTGAAGGAACCTTTTCTTTTAGCCCCCTATTCCAGTGGTTTTCAGACTATTTGCTATCAACTGTTTACACTCTTAAAAATTATTAAAGACCCCAAAGAGCTTGTGTTTAAATATTGGTATCTATTAATATTTACTGTGTTAAAACACTGAGGAAGCTAAAAATATGTATTTGTTGGGATGCCTGGGTGGCTCAGTCCATTAAGCATCTGATTTTGGCTCAGGTCATGATCTCACAGTTTGTGGGTTCGAGCCCTGCACTGTCAGTGGGGAGCCTGCTTGGTATTCTCTCTCTCTCCTTCTCTCTTTGCCCCTCTCCCCGTGTGCTCGCTCTCTCGCTCTCAAAAATAAATGAATAAACTTAAAAAATAAAATCTTTAAAATATAAATGTATTTATTAATTTTTTTTAATGTTGGTAAAACCATAACATTAACATAAGTAACATATTTTTTTTTAATTTTTTTTTTCAACGTTTATTTATTTTTGGGACAGAGAGAGACAGAGCATGAACGGGCGAGGGGCAGAGAGAGAGGGAGACACAGAATCGGAAACAGGCTCCAGGCTCTGAGCCATCAGCCCAGAGCCCGACGCAGGGCTCGAACTCATGGACCGCGAGATCGTGACCTGGCTGAAGTCGGACGCTTAACCGACTGCGCCACCCAGGCGCCCCATAACATATATATTTTTTATGAAAAAATAACATTATCCAAACATAATAACTTTAGTAAGAGAGATATTGTTTTATGGCTTTATAAATCTCTTTGATGTCTGGCTTAATAGAACATTCTCATAGATTTTCATATCTGCTTCTGCATTTAATTTATTGCAATACCAGATGCCATATAGCCTATGGAAAACTCCATTGAGCATTCATGAAAGAAAAGTTATAAAAGGCAAATAATATCTTACTATTTTTATGAAAATAGTTTTGACCTCGTGGACCCTCTGAAAGGTCCTAGAGACTTCTGAGGACCCTTGGAGCATACTTTGAGAATTACTGTTCTAATCTTTTTCCATTCTAAATGCTACTACCTTAGGTAGGTTAGATCTCAGGTCTAGACCATTGCAACAGCCTACTAATGGGCTTCTTTGTCTAGTGCATCCTCCACACAGTTACCAAATTATCTCCTTAACTCACACATCTAAATATGTGAAAATGCTTTGCTGGCTCATGGCTGCCTATTGAACAACGTCCAAATACCCGCTCAGTGTCGTATATAAGACTTTCCACTATCTGATCCCAGTTTGTCTTGCCAGCCTCATTTCTCACTCTTCCCCCATATATCTAGGTTTTGTGCTGCACCAGGTAACTTCCTTTCCTTAAACATACCATATTCCTACAGCTCTGTGCCTTTGCTAATCCTAGGCCCTCCCCCTGAAATGCCCCTCACCAGTCTGACTCTCTGCTCACTGGGAAAATTCCTTATTTTGTCCTTTGCAAAGCCTTCCTGACTTCCCTCTTCTGCTTTTGTCATCTTCTATCGAATTAATCATCCTTACTTCTTGCTTTCACAGTGCCTTGTTCACATCAGTGTTTATCGTTTTTGCTTTTTTTTTTTTTACGTTCTGTTATAGTTCATTGTTTACACATCTGTTATTCCTTAAAGTCCTGTCTTATTTATTTTTGTACAGTGTGAGTGATGAATACTTTCCATAAATTATCTTATTTAATCCTTAAAACAGCCAAGATGAGTACTTCCTATCCTCATCTTATAGATAAGTAAGCTGAAATTTGGAGAACTTCAAAAACTTGCCTAAGGTTATATATACATCTAGTAAGTAAGAGAGTAAGAATTTGAACCCAAGCAGTACAACTCCAGAGCCCATAATCCTAACTCCTTGCTGAATGAAATAAGGGATAGAAAAGAGTAAAAAGACATGCTCCTTGCTTTAAAGAAGCTCATTATCTAATCATGCTATGTTGTAATGTACAGATTGTTTATACTGTTGGAATTCCAAGAAAGAAACTAGGAAAAACAGAGGTATTGAGAGTTGAAATGGCAAGCCCAGCCAGAGGTATAGCTAGCTGGCTCTGGGACCCCAGGTTTTATCTGGCAAAGCTGATGAGTGCCAATCCAGAAAACAAGGCCAACCTTAGTAACTGATGTTGAAACAGAGTATGACAAATAAGGAAAAGAAATAGAATAGGCACAATCAATGACCCTTGCAAAACAAGTTTTTATTAAGCAGTTGTTGTTGTTATAAATGATACTACATTTTCCTAGCAGCCTGGTCCTTGGAGTTTTCTGGTTTATTTTCCAAAGGAGTTGGCACTACTTGGCACAATCTAAAATCAGTTTTTGTTTTGACACTCTTTTTAGATCTGTCTTTTCTCTCTAAACATCTTGATGTCATTTCTATTACAGTTTATGCTGAAGGAATTTGAAACACGCAGGCAACAGCATGAGCAGCTGAATGAGGCAGCTCAGGGCATTCTAACAGGCCCTGGAGATGTCTCTCCATCCACCAGCCAAGTACAGAAAGAACTCCAGAGCATCAATCAAAAGTGGATTGAACTGACTGACAAACTCAATTCCCGTTCCAGCCAAATTGACCAAGCTATTATCAAAAGCACCCAGTACCAAGAACTACTCCAGAACTTATCAGAGAAGGTAAAGGCAGTTGGACAGCGACTAAGTAGCCAGTCGGCCATCAGCACCCAGCCTGAGGCCGTGAAGCAGCAACTGGAGGAGACCAGTGAGATTCGATCTGATGTGGAGCAGTTAGATCATGAGATTAAGGAGGCACAGACACTTTGTGATGAGCTCTCAGTACTCATTGGGGAGCAGTACCTCAAGGATGAGCTGAAGAAGCGTTTGGAGACAGTTGCCCTGCCTCTCCAAGGTTTAGAAGACCTTGCAGGTAAGTTAGGGTACAGAACACACTGCTGACATTAGTGGCAAGCCCAAAGATTGACTTTGTAATAGTCCCAGGAATCTAGGGTGACCTGTAAACAGCTTTTGGACTCACACTAGTGTTACCCTATCCCTTTGTCCAGTTCCAGTGAGAAGTGCTATGGTCATCACACATTGGCTGAGCACTAGCAATATGGGAGACTTTATATAGCATAATCCTAGACATAAGAGCACTAATATCAATTTTGTCAGCAGGTAGAGATTCGTGCTCATGGATGTCCTTATAGGTGAAGCCACACACATACTTTAACTAATACTTATTTATACCATGCACATGCATACACACACATATACCATATTACAGAATTAGGATATGTTCTGGACTGCTTATGATGGCCTTGTACCAGAAGAATTTTGTACTCAGTATGTTGCCTTTCTGTAGAAACATTTATGGCTTTTTATCAGCTTAGAAACAGAAGTTTACTTCTATTACTCAGGTGACCTTATAAGGTTGGCGTGAGGATTAAATCAGATCTGGTGTGTGAAGGAGACTAGCTCTGTGCTGCTTTTGTGGCAGACCCTCAGTTAACATGTTTCCTTCCCCTAAGAATAGACCGTATACTCTCAGCAAACATCTTAAATGCCATGTCCTGATCTGATTGGTTTAAACTTGATTTTCTCATTTCAGCTGACCGCATGAACAGACTCCAGGCAGCTCTTGCCAGCACCCAGCAGTTCCAGCAAATGTTTGATGAGCTGAGAACCTGGTTGGATGACAAACAAAGCCAGCAAGCAAAAAATTGCCCAATTTCTGCAAAATTGGAGAGGCTACAGTCTCAGCTACAGGAGAATGAAGAGTTTCAGAAGAGCCTTAACCAACACAGTGGCTCCTATGAGGTGATTGTGGCCGAGGGAGAATCTCTGCTTCTTTCTGTACCTCCTGGAGAAGAGAAAAAGACTTTACAAAACCAGTTGGTTGAGCTCAAAAGCCACTGGGAAGAGCTTAGTAAAAAAACTGCAGACAGACAATCCAGGCTCAAGGACTGCATGCAGAAAGCTCAGAAATATCAGTGGCATGTGGAGGACCTTGTGCCATGGATAGAAGATTGTAAGGCCAAGATGTCTGACTTGCAGGTCACTCTGGACCCAGTGCAGCTAGAGTCCAATCTTCTGAGATCAAAGGCTATGCTGAGTGAGGTGGAAAAGCGCCGCTCCCTGCTAGAAATACTGAACAGTGCTGCTGACATTCTGATCAATTCTTCAGAAACAGATGAAGATGACATCCGGGATGAGAAGGCTGGGATCAACCAGAACATGGATTCCATTACAGAGGAACTACAGGCCAAAACAGGGTCTCTTGAAGAAATGACCCAGAGGCTCAAGGAGTTCCAGGAAAGCTTTAAGAATATTGAAAAGAAGGTTGAAGGGGCCAGACACCAACTTGAGATCTTTGATGCTCTAGGCTCTCAAGCCTGTAGCAACAAGAACCTGGAGAAGCTAAGAGCTCAACAGGAAGTGCTGCAGACCCTGGAGCCCCAGGTAGACTATCTGAGGAACTTCACCCAGGGCCTGGTAGAAGATGCCCCAGATGGATCTGATGCTTCCCAACTTCTTCATCAAGCCGAGGTCACCCAGCAAGAGTTCTTGGAAGTCAAGCAAAGAGTGAACAGCGGTTGCATGACAATGGAAAACAAGCTGGAGGGGATTGGTCAGTTTCACTGCCGAGTCCGAGAGATGTTTTCTCAGCTGGCAGACCTGGATGATGAGCTAGATGGCATGGGTGCCATTGGCAGAGACACTGATAGCCTCCAGTCCCAGATTGAGGATGTACGGCTATTCCTCAACAAAATCCAAGCTCTCAGGTTAGACATAGAGGCCTCTGAAGCAGAGTGTCGACAAATGCTGGAGGAAGAGGGGACTCTGGACTTGTTAGGTCTCAAGAGGGAGCTCGAAGCCCTGAACAAGCAATGTGGCAAACTGACAGAGAGGAGCAGGGCTCGCCAGGAGCAG
The DNA here is from genome assembly GCF_014898765.1 of Herpailurus yagouaroundi. Lineage (NCBI taxonomy): Eukaryota > Metazoa > Chordata > Mammalia > Carnivora > Felidae > Herpailurus > Herpailurus yagouaroundi. The sequence goes on from NW_024412388.1 coordinate 30,563,001, forward strand.
CTGGAGCTGACGCTGGGCCGCGTGGAGGACTTTTACAGGAAGCTGAAAGCCCTCAATGACATGACCACGGCAGCAGAGGAAGGGGAGGCCCTCCAGTGGGTCGTGGGGACTGAAGTGGACCTCATCAACCAGCAGTTAGCAGATTTTAAGGTAAGCCATGCCCTTGTTTTTTGATCTTTTGCCTTCAGTAATGTGTATTTCTTTTCCTGTAACTCGGAAACCCATTGGATATACATCTTAACTTCTGTTCCTGGGGTCGCTATTCTCGCTTCCATCACCATCAAAGCACACTGTCTGGAGACTTAACAGTCTTTTGGATTCTGGGCAATTGGTTTGAACGTTTTTCTGTTGTAATTTATTTCAGTGTTTATAACCAACTGAGGGTATAGAAAGAAATGTCCAAATGTTACTGCTTACTCGAGGATCTCCTCTTGTGATTTGTAACAGCAGCAAATGTTTCCCTAGGTCCATGTTTTCCACTTGAGGTGTGCGAAGTCATAAGATAAACATGGGGTCATCTTCATAAAGTGTTGATTTTTTTTTTCCTCCAATTTCAGGAGAAAGTTATTGATGCATTATGAAGTACAAAATTCTCATGAGTTATTAAGATAAAACATAACACTTCAAAGAAACTTCCCACTTAGAGCAGGCGGGTAAGACGACACCCCAGGCCCCCAGGAATATAAGTTCTTTGCCTATAGGAGAGTTTGAAAAGCACTGCCCTGACTGCAAACATGTTTTCACTCTTTGCCTGAGTCAGAATTTCCAGTCCTGAGATTTTGTGAGTCGAAATTAAAGCAACAGGGAAGAGGAAGATGGGAGAAATTGACTCTCAAAAATGCAATTTTGCTAGGTCAGGGACTTGGAGCTCTCAGGACTGTGTGTAGGGTCATGGCTCTCAGGATGGGAGCCTTTCATCCTGAGTTTCCCCTGTTGTAAATGCCAAAAAGTGCCTTACTCCACTGCTGGAGACCCCTCTGCTGCTTTTCCTTCTTGGTGCACAGAGTGGATATGAAAAGGCTACTTCCAGCACTTTGTTTCCATCACTGGTGTTAATTATTCCCACCTACACAGTCATACGCCTGCAGTCAGAGTTCATTTGTTCTCCAAAGCCCCTGCCTGTCAGGATTTTTTCAAGTACAAATACGTTTGGAGAGGTGGGATTGACACCGGTCAGAGCCCCACAGTCCTGAGAAAAGTTACAAGATTCGAGCGCAGAAGGGTGGCTGTTTTAGAAGGGTCCCCAGCTTAAGGGATGTTCAACTCTGAAGTGGGACATTGGCTGAAGATCTCCTTACAGTGTTTGGAGACAGTGTAGTTTGGAGCAACAAGTCATTGTTTGGGGGATTCTTGAGGACCCAAATAAGGAGAGGATAGGAAGGGAAAATTCAAACCCATGAGCACATACGTTTTCCTCTTAGAAACTCCCGCACCTCCATTCCAGGGGCAGGTGGCCTTTCTTCATCACATGTGTTTTTCTTGCCTTTGCTGTTGTAAGCGCCCTGAAAGCAGAGACTGTCTTCTACAGGCTCCGGGTTACTTAGAATTAACTATCTGACCAACTAAATGAATTTCTTAGAAACCTGAAGCTCATCCCTTTGGTTCAAATAGTTGTATCAAACTAGATTCTGGTTTACATGGGAATTATTTTAAATTTTATTTGCCTAATCTTCTAAACACTACGTTGTGTAGAAGTTTTTCTTTATGAGTGCAGGTTAACATTATTAAAAAGATGATATTGTTCTTTGTGACGGTGATATCCTCAAGGGTATTAGAGACATTGGGGGCTGCTTTGTGTTAAATGTTCCTAAATTATTGTGCAGTTTTTGTTGGGTATTGAAGTTCTTGTTTAGTGCCTCTTAGTGCATATGTGTGTAGCTTCCATTTCCCCCCGCTTACCCTGATAGCAGGGCTGTCTTCTCACTGCAGCTACTTCACTGTTGTCATTGGGTTTGCCTTTTGCTGTCTATTCCTTGCTTCTAATCATCAGTGAGGTAGAAAATGAAGTAAACAGGCCTGTTAAAATTGCATTAAAATACGAGCTAGGATATAAAAAAGAGTCCACAGGCAGGTGTATATAGTGTTTGGATTTGAGGACAACTTTTCACTGTCTTTTTCAGTTAATCCTTAGTTGCTAGAAACTTCCTGAATTTTGATGTAGCTGGCAGATTTTAAGAAATTACTGGATGCTACCATATTTTATTTGTATCCTAGTATGTAGCTTAGAAATGCTCAGAGTTCAGTATCTGCTTAGCTGTTTATTATTGCATCCTGTTTCACTGATTTCTAAGAATAACCCTCCCACCACCAATACTCTGGATGCGAAGGCTGGTCATGGGCAGAGTGTGTGTCTCTGCAGGGGACCAGTGTTGAAATGCAAGACTGGAAGAAGAGAGAGAAAGAGGGTGGCAAAGTTGTGCCCCTGTGTGTATCCTCCTCAAGTTGGGGGCACAAATCAGAAGCCTGGCTCCACATGTCCGCCTTATAAAGTCAAAGGCTTTGGGAAGAGTTTTTGCCTCCTCCCAGCAAAGGCGTTTGGTCAGGAGGGGAGGAGCACGCTCCTGGCTCAGCTCACACTGAGCTCATGGGAAGTGAAAACAATGGGAGGGAAAAGCTCTGTGTGTCAGCTCCACGGTCCCCTGAGGCTGAGTAAAGGGAAGGTCTTTTTGGACCCGTTCTGAGGACTGAGTCATTTTCGTGGTTTGAGTGTTGAGTTCTGGGTTAATGTGCTGTATACCCAGCAATGAATTAATCTTCCCTCATACCGGCAGCAGGCCTGATTTATAAAGTGTGACTCTGCTTTCAGATTCAAAGTGTTTTTAATAAGGAAAAACCAGAGATGAAGATGAACATAAAAAACAGCATTAGCTTTAAGTTTTCAGCTTTTTTTTAATTTTTAAATTTTTTTTATTTTTAATGGAATCACACTCTCAGTAGAGTCTGCCAAAGAGAAGAGGATATGAGTCTCTGAGACACAAGTGTAGCATCTGCTGGGACTAATTCCACTGTGGATGGGTGGCATAGACCAATGAGTCAGGTCTGGGGACAGCCCCGGCTTACTTGGGACTGTGCAGTAGTGCTGAGAAATGCGTGGAGAGGCAGCTTGTGGGAAAAGTTATTTCCTCCTTAACGTGAAAAACTGAAAGTCATTATTCCTAGAAAAGGCTTTTAACTCAATTGCTTCTGAATAAATGAGAGAATATGGTCCACCAGGGTGGATCTGTCCGATGGGAAGAGAGTTCTCTTCCACTTTAAACAAGCAAAGACCTCAAACCTTCCTGCATTTGGCTTTATTGGGTTCTGCCATTCCAGAGATCTCAAATGAGAATATTGAGTATGTTTTCAGAAAACTGGGAGGAAAAGACTTTGGCTAATCTCTTCGGGAAATTCTGTTTTCCTGAACAAGAGAGTCAGTGATTCTTGAGGAAAAGGAATTGTATGTGCATAACAGGACACTAACAAGAAAGGAGGGACCTTTATTTCACTAAAATTTAAGCCAAAGATCTGGTAACTCTGATGATAACAAGAGGCTTTCCTCATTTTGAAATTCCCTGTGCTAGTTTTATAGTCAAGAATTGAGATCATTATGAGTTCAAGCCAACCCCGTCGTTGTACACACACCCGCCGAGAACCACAGTGGCATCTCCGTCAGGAAGTAGGTGGTGGCTTGGGCATTAAGAGCAGTATCTGGATGCCCTTCATGCACTCCGAGTTTCATATGTATTTATATTTACTGTGTACTCAGGTCAGGCTTCATACTTGGCCCTCTAACACTCACTCAGTGGTAAGAAAGAACAAGTGGGAAAAATGGAAACCTTTTTAGGGTCCATAGGTTTCTCACAAAAGTTCACTTCACTTAATGGTGTGTTGGAAGCACCCAAGCCTGTTGGTCTTCTCCTTCCTTGTCTTCACGGCTGGGCTGGTGGGAAATAGATAAGGCAGCAGGCTTCCTCAGGACTGTTTTCAGTTCTATTTCAGGTTGAGCAGAGCCCAGGGTCAGGAGTTACACATACTTACAGCCTTTGTCTGGAGACCTCAGTATCCCACCAGAACACCAGAACAAGAAAGCCTTGTAAACTTCATTTGATTTTTTTTTCCTCATAGAAAGCGAGTTTAAGCTTCGCTCTGAGCACACATGAGAACTCTAAGACAGGCATGGCCTGACATGGAGCTGAAGGGCTGCCAGTTTGCACAAAGACACTTCTTCCTTTCAAACGATTACAAAGACAGTATCAGCCCATCTACAGTTTTGCCAGTTAGATTCACTAGAGAATGAAGCAAATGAGGTCAGCATTATCTACCTGCCCTTGGAGAGAAAGGAAATCACACTTGGTGTGTGACCTGTCTATCACCTAGAGGTTTCAGTATCTCCAGCTTTGCAGCAGCAAGGTAAGCTGAGTAGGCACCCCCACTCCTGCCTTGTGCTGACCCTTGGCCTGTCTTGGTTTTGTCTTTCTTCCTTAAACAGGGCTACTCCAAGAGGAACTACCAGGGTCCAAGGAAGTAAAGAGAATGCCCCAGAACAGGGTTTCTCAGCCTCTGCACTCTTGACATATGGGACTGGATAATTCGTTGTGGTGGGGGGGGCTGTCCTGCACACTGCAGGATGTTTAGCAGCATCCCCGATCTCTACCCGCTAGATGCCAGCAGCAGCCCTTCCCATAGACAACCAAAAATGTCTATCCAGACGTTGCCAAATGTCCCCTGGAAGGCAAAAATCTCCCTCTGTTGAGCACCGCTGCCTTAGAAGAAAATTACCACCTACACTTGGGAAACTTGGAATTCAGCTGGAAGCAGTGCTGGCTGATTAAGTTAAATATTTATGTTGCAGACAGCCTTCTAATAATCTGATTAAGACTGTGTGGTAGCAGCAATTGCCTCTAAGTCAGCCTTCCTTTAAGCTGGGCCCCGGATTCCTGATTTTTGCTGGGACTAATCTGTGTCTGGTTTAAAATTTCCTAGGCACTTTCCCTGGCATCAGCAGTTTATTTTTCGTGGGGTTGTTGATGCAGGTGTTTGGTTGATGATGCATTTCTAAAGAGAAGAGGAACTTCCTGTGTGGAAATACTTCAGGAAGCTTCCTCGTTCAGTGCCTTTAGGGGGAGACTGCAGTCTGTCAGTTGTTCTCAGCTCAGGAGCTCACAGTTTGGCTGCTGATGTTAATAACCCTTGGGAGATCACCTCACAGACCTACCAAACCCCAAGAATTCCAGTGCTCCCTAATAATCCTCTCCACCCCCACTTAGCAACTGGGTGGGGAGAAGGTAAAGGCGTGTTTAAGGACTTTAGCTTTGCTTCATATTGAACTTTTCCCAGCCCCATTTTAAAGCAGCCCCATTAGTATTTTAAGTATCAGCATCACAAAGCAAAATCCCAGGATTGCAGTCATTACATCATCTTAAAGGAGACTCACACCTCAGCAATGGCAGTAAAATCAAATGAAAGATCATCAAGAAAGAATCCATTGATGGATTTCACAAAAATTTGTGTGGAAATTTTGATAGCAAGGGAAGACTTTAAAGCAATGTAAGAAAGGACTGAGCAGTTTGATTTGAGTTTACTGAAATTCTTCACATATCATGTCAGCATGTAGCATTTGCAACTAAAGTTCACCATATGATTTTGTACACAAAGGAGGAAAAATATGTTTCCAGGAAAACTAGAATTTACCCCACACAGGACTTGTATTCATTATTAAGTATTTGATTAGTGAACACAGGTTGAGATAAACACAGACTTGCAGAACAGGACTATTTCTCGTTGTGTCTAGAAATGAATGGTAAACGGTCTTGGCCTTGGCCTGGTCCTCAGCCTTAGTGTCAGAAAAATCCTGGGCACTTTGAAGCTAGCTGGCTGGCACACGAGACACAGCATAAGCAGGGAGCCTCTAGAAGTGTGATGAGTTGCTCTGAAGGACACTTTATTGTTAGGATTGTTTGGTTCACCAGGGATGAAATAAGCCCCACAGGGAGTCCTGTCAGGTCACTGCACCAAAGAGCTGTCTCCTGCCAAACAGATTCTTCCCAAGTCTCAGCTGTCCTGTTGGGAAAACCTAGCTATGGGAAGAATGTGCTCCCTCCCCACCTTCCTTAATACTTTGCCACTACCACTACCAAGTACTTTTCGAATACCAGCCTCTGGTATTGGCGGTGGGAGATTAATGGGATACACTTATTCCTTAGGCCTTCACAAGCTGTTTTCCGGCTACTAGCACTGTGATTTGACGTGTGGACCTTTCAGAATTTTGGCCACTCAGGGATAAGAATGAGTGCGATGTGGTAATGGTCCATGGATCCCTTGGTGGGAGGTAGGAGGAAGGGACTCCATATTCCTTTCAGTCCATCATCCTTACTGAGCACTTGCTCTGTGCCAGCCCTTGTGGTGGGACAATATGTTATGGGAAACAGGCACCAGGGATTGCAGTGGCAGTGACGTGTGGTGCTGAGTACACCTAAAAGACACCTAAGTTGAAGTGAGCTCTAACCTCAACCCCCTATCAATCAGACATTTACAATCCCAGTTGCAGTTAAGAACACTGAGACTGTGAGTTTGTTATAGTGTCTTGTTCAAGCCACACAGCATGTTAGAGCTGGGATTGGAAAGGTTTGTTTGGCACCAAAGGTCATGCTTGACCAATAGTTCTCAAATGGGGGCAGTTTTGCTCCTTAGGGGACATTTGGCCATGTCCAGAGACAGTTTTGACTGTCACAATGGGAGAGGCTTCTGCTAGCATCTAATGGGTGCTAAACATTCTGTAATGCAGAGGATAGCCCCTTACAACACAGAATTATTCAGCCCCTTTCTAAAAAGTTGGAGGTTTGATTTTTTTCCCCCTCTTCAGATGCCATGACAGGTAAGAGTTAACTGACAACTCCACTGCCTGGCAAAGCTTCATGGTTTTTCTCCTTTTTTTTTTTTTTTCCAAAAGTTAGTTAAGAAATAGTGTTAGTTCTGGGAATGACTATACAGATCTGTTGGAGAAAGTCAGGATCCTGGTGAACTAATTTGAGTCAGTGGCTAAAGAATTCTCTTAATGCTTGACCAGTCCCAGCCCCACCCTGCCGCAAGGCTCCTGCTGTGGAAATCAATCAGCTGTGTATCTCAAGCTGCTTCCTGTAGGGTGTGTTATGGAATGGCATCAGCCCCTGCACCAGCTGGGTGTCCTGATCTCAGTGTGATTTTATCAGACTCTGTCTCTTTTGAGCCTTGCTGTTTGGAACAAAGAATCCTCTGTTAGGAATGCAGAGAGCTCCTCTGATTGGACTGCTAGCATGTACGTACATGGTTCCCACGGAAAAAACAGACATAAATTATGCTGTAGCCTTCTAGAACTTGGGCTTCCAAGTTGCTTTTCCCTTAGCTTCTGTATTTACCCTTCTTTCTGTATGTACTTATCCTTCACCCAGTTCAATGTAGGAGCCATCTGATCTGATGGATTAAATGATGGCATCCTTCAGAACTGGTCTGTATCCCTCTAGTCTTTTCCTTTTCCAGCCTTGGAAACCACATATTTGATCCCCACTGTTTTTTCCAGTCTTAATTCCTATATAGACCACCCATCCACTTATCTCAAACACTCTTTATACATTATGCATATTTCTACCCATACCTGAAGGCTTGGTTCTAGTCCCATGTCTCCACAAAGCCTCCTTCCCAAGTTCACTACTTCTGTTCTCCTAAACCACTTAATATGTGCAACTCATTTGGCCTTTATCCTATACTGCCTAACTTTGGTGTTTTCTCATTATAGGCATTCGTCCCATCTTTGAATAAATTCATTTTTGTGTCTCTCGAAGTAGTTAACATGTTGGTGTGCACATAGTTGGAGATTAGTGAATTCTGACTGATTGGATGAGTGCTCTTTATTTCTCATAAGCCATGTGAGCTCTGGGATTCAAAATGCTGTCAACTTTGCAAGACTTGAGGCAAATCCTTGTGAATCCCAAAAAATTCTAATCCCAGCCTGGATTCTTCACCTCTCCTTCTTCCTCTGGGCTCCCTTCCTTCTCTACTAGTTAGCATATGTTAAATAGTGGGATTTTATTTCAGACAAAGAAATTTGCTACCAAGCACACTTGAAGAAAGCCAGATTCTGAAATATTGGCTTGCAGTTACCCATCACTTTATAGTCATTGTCATTTACCCAATTAGTTCACAGGGAGAGTCTTCATACTTCATGCAATTTAGTGTAGTGAAGAAAATTGAATCTGAGTTTTAGTCAGAAATACCCAGCTTTGAGTTCTGGCTCTGTCATTTACTAGCTGAGTGACCTTGGGGAAAATTACTTAACCTCTCTGTATAGTTAACTTTATAAAATGTGAGCAGTGGATGGGGCGCCTGGGTGGTGCAGTCGGTTAAGCGTCCGACTTCAGCCAGGTCACGATCTCGCGGTCCGTGAGTTCGAGCCCCGCGTCGGGCTCTGGGCTGATGGCTCAGAGCCTGGAGCCTGTTTCCGATTCTGTGTCTCCCTCTCTCTCTGCCCCTCCCCCGTTCATGCTCTGTCTCTCTCTGTCCCAAAATTAAATAAACGTTGAAAAAAAAATTTTTTTTTAAATAAAAAAAAAAATGTGAGCAGTGGTAAATCATACCATTAGAGTTTTTATGAGAGTTCAATGAAGTGATGTAGATGAAGGTACCAGGCATATATTAAGTGATCAATAAATGATAATCTTTTATTTAAAAAAAAATTTATCTAGGTAGACAAATTAGAATATTATGAAATCTTTTTAATAAAAAGTTATGCCTTTTGTTCCTAGGGATAATTATTCTCCAGAAGATTTGCTGTAAGGCCCAGTACCAGATTAGATTAGCTTTTTCTCTTCTGGGAAAAATGAAAATTATGAGGATAAAGTACAATTAGCTCAATGGCAGCAGTGAAACAAGTGGATGGACAAACAGCTTTCCCAAACAGTATTTGTGGGGAACAAGAGTAGAGCTGGTTTCTAACCTTAGAGTAGCAGTATATAGGCAGTATAGGTCATGACTCCTAACACAGCTGTAAATATACTTTATGTACACATACATACGCATATATGTTTGCTTACTTATTCATTAACCTGTTAATTTATTCATTCATATCAAAATCCCACAGCCAGCATGTTTTTCTGAGACCATTTTGACCTTGGCTTATGTGCTCTACAAATCAGTGTTATTTTCATATCATTAACTAGAATTAACCAGAAGCCATTACCAGCCCAGTGACTTCCTCAGTAGCTCAGAGTTGCCCATCAGATCAGCTTTAATGATATCAGGGTCCTTGGCCTAATTAGCTTTTAACATAGACCATGTTATCTTCCCTTGTTGCCATACAATGGCAACTACCAAGTCAGCATCTTTGGAAGCTACGCCTCTTAATGTTAATCAATCTTTAATTAAAACATTGAGGTGTGAGGAGAAAAGGTATCAGCTTAATTTCAGAGGAAAGCAGCTTAAAAAACAGAGATATAATTAATCTCTCTGCCAAGTGTATACACCAGATCCAGATAGTTTTACAGAAAAGCTTTAATTCTTCATAGTTTCCACAGACATGTTTTTAATATTCAGTTATATGTATATATGAGTTAAGGGAAGAAGAAGAAGCTACGAATTCAAAGAAATTGAACTTCTATGAGGCCTCCTCCAGCTTGAATTCATTGCATCTATCTAAGTGACCCATTTAATATCTCTGTCATCTTGCAGTTCATTCCCAAAAGAAAAGCTCTGATTTGGGTCCAATTCTTTACATGCAAACCTAATGTGGTTGTTTGTTGATTGATGGTAAGAATTGCTTTAGTAACAAAATGAAAGAGACAGTTTTCATAAATCTCTTCCCTCTGTATTATTTATCCTACCTCTTTTTCTAATATTGGAGAAAGGACCCCTATAGCAAGATTTCTTGACAATTCACCCCCAAGGACCTGTTTCATAGAAATAACCAAGCAATTTTGTGAAGTTGTTCATATGTGAAAGTTGTGAAGTCATGCAAACCTGGAACAGGAAAGGCTGCTCTCGGTCCCAAATGAAAGCCTACGTGGTCACTTTCTCAGGAAAGCCTTTCCTAAACCTGCAGGCCACATCGGGCCCCCTTGACTGGTGCTGTCATAGTACTGCTCACTTTTCTTTCAGAGTGCTTCTTACAAGTGAATTAAAATGAATGTCGCCCAACCCCCCTCCCACCCCCGCACCCCCCCCCCCCACTGGAATGTAGGCTCCTGACCACATCTTCCTCATCACTCTCTCCTTTAGTGCCTGGCATAATTTAGAGCACATAGTAGATGCCTGTAAATACTGAACAAGTAAAGAAGAATCAAGGATACATCTTATGAAATTACTTGCCTTAAGAGGGCAGATGAGAAACCCAAGGGACAAAGAAGTACTGCCTAAAAAGACAGCATCAGAATAGCACAGTGCCATGGAAGCCAAAAGAACAGTCTCAAGAAGAAGGGAGGATGAATACTTTCTCATCACTGCTTATCCTTAATACCCTAATGTGATCCAGCCCCCATCACAGCACTGAAACTGTTCGCTTAGAAGTAATCGCTGATGTCCTAGTTGCCAAGTCTAACTCATCCTCCTCCTCTGTTATGCGGCATTTAACATCATAGCTTCTTTTCTTTCCTGACATTGTACTCTCTCCATTCTCTTCTCTAGCTGCCATTCTGTTTTCTTTTTTAGTTTGTCCTTGTACTTCCCAAATATGTGGTTCTTAAAATTCTGTCATCTACCCTCTTCCCTTTTTCTACACTGTTAACCCCTAGATGTGCACCCCCTCACTCATCTGTGGGAGAAAGCTTCCAGATCTGTATCTCTATCCCCAAACCTCAATTTTTTGTGTGAAGGGCCTTTCTGGATACCTCCACATAGGTTGCCTTTGAGTACTTCACATTCAATGTACCCTAAATTGAATGTTAACTTCTTCAAATAGTTTCTTCCTCTCTGCTTTGTTTTATAGGACTATTATGCCCTCAGTAATTTAAGAGTAGTGCTATGGCATTATCTTATGTTTATTTTCCCCTTAACCTCTACCTTCTATATGGTCAGTTGTGAAGTTCAAATATTCTGCCGCTGTGATTTCTTTCACAGCTCCCTTCCTCATTTTCACAAGTTCAGACCTTTGTTACCTCTTGACTAAACTATAAAGCCCTCCTGATGGCTCTACCTTCAATCTCCTGTATCTACAGTTTATTCTGCACATAGACCAATGCAGTATCATCAGCTACAAGCTCAAATCTTAAGTGCCCAGGTATTCAATACTATGCTACTTTGGACAAGTAAGTTTACCACCTCAAGTTTCATTTATAAAAAATTAAGAATTTGTATTTTTAAAATGAGATAATATTAAGTTATTAAATGGCATTTTAGTGAGCACCCAGTCCGAAATTCTTAGGAAACTTTCCACACACCACTCGGTAACTTTCATGATCCCCTGATAAGTTTACATAAGTAAATCTCAATGTCATAAATGTTTTCTGAATAAAGCATAAATCCATGCTTGGCATTCAGGAGCCTTGCTGAACTGGCCTTGAGCTACTTACCACTCTTACCTCTCATTTTTCCCTTTCATACACCCTGTACTTAAGCCATGCTTACCGTGAGTTTGCTTCTTTTGGGGTCCCTGCCTCTAGGCTTTCACTTAGAAATCTTGTCTTCACAATCTCTGCATATTCACATCCTAGTGAGTAAATGTGATTCTCTCCATAAAGCTTTACCTGATTCCCCCTGCCTTCCTTTCCTCCACACTTCTGTCTGGTCTTTTCTAACTTGCAGAGCCCCATGCTTTTGTCATTACTACCTCAATGAGTGGCTAAAAGAGAGATTGATACACTGTCTTTTGGGAAGTCTGCAAGCAGGAAAGAGCTTACCAGGGTCATGAGAGTTCCTGCAGAGTGTGTGGAAAGTTTTCTCATGGGTTTGGCAATACATGCGAGCTCACAGAGCCTCAAAATCCTTAGTATCCCATTTAAAACCAGCTTCACATCATGCTTTATTGCTTAATGAGCCACTCTGTAGCCATCTTTGTATTATAAAAACACCTTAGAATGGTAGTTACTGATGCCCAACAGGTACAGACTAATACTGTGGAGTTTCCACTTGCCACTAAATAAATGCTTGTAAAGTCTAGTGAGCCTAAGATGAAAGGCATTTTGTAGATTTAAAATGTGCAAGATGTAACCAGCCTTCTGTATCCTCCTCTAATCAGAACTAATCCTCTGAGAGAGAGAGGCATATGAAAAGGCACTGAAGAATCTGAGGAAGTATGGATCTGGGGTCTCCAGATTGTCCTAGGAGGCTGGTAGTTTAAGAGTGGAGCAAAGGTGAGCTACCAGGGTGGTTCAGTCCGTTGAGCGACTGACTCCTTCCTGATTTTGGCTCGGGTCATGATCCCAGGATTGAGCCCCACATCGGGCTCCATGTTGAGCATGAAGTCTGCTTAGGATTCTCTCTGTCTACCTCTCTGCCCCTCTCCCCAGCTCGCCCTCTTTCCTCTCTCTCCCTCTCTCTCTCTCTCTCTCAAAAAAAGAAAAAAAAGACTAGAGCAAAGGCAAAATGCAAGGTTCAAAACTTGGAAAGAGAGCAGTGTTAGGGTGTGAGGAGACTCCACCCAGCTGTCTTTAATTAGGAAGACAGCAGGAAGGGCCAGGATTGTTCTTTCTTCTAAGTTCACTGAAAGAAAACCTGATACCAAATTTCGTTCTTAGGAATTTCAAAATAAGTAGAGAATTCTTTGAACTCTGTAATCAACTAACTGGAAACTAATTTGAAATTTGGCTTCAGCACATATATTTGTGGTTACAGGAGTAGGGGAAGCATCCAAAGAGGTTCTCTGGAGCTCTCTGTTCTTGTCTTTTAAAAAGTTTACACACAGCAAGTGAAATGAACAGATGCTTTTTTTGTTGGAGCTATCAGGGTAACAAGAGGCTGAAAGCTATATCAGGTATTTATTTCAGTCACTGAGATGGCTATTGGCAGAGTTCCACATACCAAAACTAAAGAGAAACTCATGAACAGATAAAAAAAAAATAAGACATGGAGGAAAGAGCCCTGTGCTTCCTTGTCTTTTTTTTTTCCTAAACACACGCTTTTTATAAAAAAAGGAGCAAAACACTCAGCACCCTCTGGGGTTTTTTTTTTTTTTTTTTTTTTTTTTTTTTTGTAGTTGGGGAGATAATTGGACAATTTTATGTAATCCTTTCTATAAGAGTGTGTTTGAACTTTGGGGAAATTTATAATAATCTCTAACACTTTAGTCAGAGGGTATAACTTAAGCCAATAAATACCTTAAATTTGAACTTCATAGTTGTTAAAATGCTCTGCTTATTTACATTATAACATGGAGCATTTGATGAGAATAATGAGAATAAGGTAGATAGATAGGTGTGGGGGGGGGAGGGGATTTAGTAAAGACTGAATTGGTTGGCACCTGACTTGGTGAGGAAACAGGAAAGGAATTTCTGGCCATGAAGTTTGTGATTCCACATCAAGATCATTCTTTATAATGGAATAACCACCCACCCTAGTTGAGAGCCAGAATTCCTCAGATTCTTCCAACCAGAGGGGCCCTGGCACACTAAACAGTCTGTTACGATATCTGAACACTTAAGTGAGTGTATTTGGCCAGGGAGACTTGCTAGTGAAACTGATCTTGCCTTCCCTGGGTTTTTCCAGTTGTACTGAATAATTAACAGAAAAATTAAGACCCAGATTCCCTGAAATGTTAAGTACCAGATCTGTAAGCTGATCAAACCTTAGAATCACAGTGTGTCATAATTAGAAAGGACCTTAAAATTCATCCTGAACAAACTGATAGAGGATTTGTAAGTCTGTTTCCCTAAATCCTTGCCAAGTGGTTGCTTGAATTTCTGCTCAAATACCTCCAGGGTCAGGAAAGTCCTCACTTTAGCAGACACTCTATTCTTTGAATAGCTGTGAGAAAGCTTTTTGTTGGTTCAAAACCTGCCCTTGGATCTTAGTGTGCCAATTTAAGGAGACATCCAAAACAAGCCTCCTTCCTCCCACATCCCAGCCCTCAGATATTTCACACTGATCATATTGCCTGGAACCTTCTCTAGGCCATCCATTCTTGGTTCTTTCTACTGTTTGTAGAAAGAGGACAAGGTTTCTAGTGTCTTGTAGTATAGGACCAGGAAGACTCAGGATTCTAGGCAGCTTCTTTAAAACTTTTAAAACTAAAGAAAAGGTTAGGCTATCAAGACACAATCTAGTCTACAGTTTACAGATAGGGAGATAGTCTTTTGGATTTGAGAGGGCAGAATTGATCAGCAGCCTCTTTTAAAGTGAGAAATGAAGTGTAACACATTTTGCCAGTGAACGGTCTATTTTAGTTGCTTAATTTTTTTTTTTTTTTAAGTAGCCTCACTCCCAACGTAAGGCTTGAACTCACGACCCTGAGATCAAGAGCCGCATGACTGCTCTACCGACTGAGCCAGGCAGGCGCCCCTTTAGTTGCTTAATTCTGATCACAGGCTTCAGCCCACACCTCATTTTTGCCAAGGACCTCTCTGGCTCCCTGAGTTAAGCCTAAGGCTCAGCTCAGGGTTTCACTGCCAGATCTCCACATGCCAACTATTGGCTTCACTCATTGTTTGTGTAAAGGATAGAAATAACTTTTCCATAAGTTTTACCATCTGTATTGACCACATGGTTCAGCAGAGATTCAGAAATTTTAATAGACTTTGTTGTTTTTCCTTCATAAAATAAGAAAATGACCATCACAAAGGGAGCAGAGTATTGTACTCCTTGAGAAATGCAGCTGTCTCTGTTGGACAGTTTCCTGGGTTGCCCTTTGTACTTAACTGGTTTAACAGTCACCAGGTGATCAGATGGCTTTTGTAAAAGCCAAAAAGCTGTGGACAGGATTGTGGGCCACCTTTCTCTCGTATTTTCCGTTTTGAGACTTGAAATACAGACGCATGCCTTTGAGCTGGCCCCAGGGAGGCTCAGGTTTCCTTGGATGTGCGCCGCAATAAAGGAGCCCAGGTGTTAGGGCGTGGGTCTCTGCTGCCATCTCCACCGCCCCACCTCTGCCCTCCTTCCTCAGTCTTTGCCACCTCTCATGTCTGCGGGCAGATAAATTCTGGTGGGAGGTTGGACCAAGACCTGATGTACAGGAGAAGGAAAGAGAAGGTGCCTAGAGTTCATCCAATAACTTGGCCTCTGGGCCTAAGAGAATACGTTCGGACACCCAGAAAGTGCCGGGTTTAAGGTGTTGTTGGGCCCTGCAGGGGCGCTCTAAAGGTGACATTGGAGGGACTAGGACAGCCTTTGGTGATAGAGCTGGAGCCGAGAGCGATGCGTGCCGCCCGCCGCAGCCGGCACGACCCCGCGGGCAGATGGGGCCCCGAGTGGCCCCTGCCAGAACCCGCTGGCAGGGGGAGGCGGGGCGTCCCTTCTAGGTTCGCTCGCCCTTGGGCTGGGCTCGGAGCCCGGCGGGTCCGGACGCGGCGGGGGTGGCAGGGGGGTCGGGCCAGCGGGTGGAGGGCGGGGCTTTCCTTTGTCAGGGGATTTGCGCTGCGCCGCCGAGCCTCGCGCGGGTGCCGCCCCCCTCCTCTCGCCCTCTCGGGGGGGCGGGGCTCTCCCTCGGGCCCTGGGGCGCGGTGGGCGTGGGCTTGGTGAGCCGAGCGGCTGGCGCCGGGGCTCCCAGGCCCTGAACCGCGCGGAAGCCCCGCCCCCGCCGCCTCGGCCTCCAATCCTCTCCGCCGCACCCTCCTCCTCCGCTCGGGTCGCTCCTTTTCCCTGCCCCCGCCGCGGCTCCGCCTCCGCCCTCCTCCCCTTGGCTCTCCGCGTCGCGCTCCCGGGCTTCCAGGGGGGCTGCCCGGGCGGGGCGGCGCGGCGCGGCGGCGCGGGGAAGGGGGAGGAGAGCCGCTCGCCAGCCCAGCACTTGCAGCGAGCGGCGGGTGAGCGGGCTGCGCGGCGAGGGGGAGGAGGGCTCGCCCCCGCCCGGCCCGAGCGGAGCCTTTTGTTCCCAGCCAGAAGTTTTGCATGCCGGGACCGTGACAGCTGCGGGCGGGGAGAACGGCGGGGCCGCGGGGCCGGCGGTGGCGGAGAATAGAGGCGGCTGCTTGACATGCAGCCCACGGCGCGGCGGCTGCGGGCCGGGGACTGGCGGCGGCGGGGGAGGCGGCGCCCACAGCACGCGGGACTCAGCTGCCGGAGGGACAAACTAACTTCCTGAGCGCGGGACTGGAGGCCGGCGCGGCCCGGAGCCACCTGCCAGCCTGCGGTGAGGCAACCCTGGCCCTCAGGGCGCGCGGCATGGCGCGGGGGAGCGGGCCGCGCTGAGAGAGCCCTTCGACCGGCCCTCGGCCGCCGCTGCAGCCTGCCGGCCTTTCAAAGGCCCGGCGCCGGGCTCCACTCGCCTTGTTTTGCGGCCACAGCGCAGGGCTGTTCTGGGAGCCACAACAATGCCATGATGTTTTGGAGACAGGAAGCCCCAAGCTGGCCCCGAATGAAGGACTTCCTGTGTTTAAAGTTGCAGGAATATCCGCCGACCAGCCCAGTTCAAATGCAAACACCCGAACTAGGGAGGACGAATGGCTAATTCAGACCAGCTGGACTCTCCAGGACTGGAACTGAGGATAAAATGAAAGGAATTCTTAGGAGCTTGGGCCATACTTGAAGACTGGGAAGGCTGTGCCATTGTTACTAAGGGACACAGTCGGTATAAATCTTCTAACTCTGGGTGAGAAGTGAGTGGAACTAGGTATTGAATAAGACTGGGCAATATCAAATGATTTTTTTTTTTTTTTTTTTTTTACTGACTGAATTAGAGCGGTGCTCTTAAAAACACACACAAGAGAAGCCATACAAGGAATTATTTTATATTTGTTGATTAAATTATACTGCTTATCTGTCTGCAACTATGAGGCTGTTAGCCTGTGAGGGAAAAACTGTTCCTCTTAGAAGCTCCCAGAATGGTTTCAGAGTTGGACTTGCAGGCTTTTTTGGAGGGCAGATCCAGTTGGTGGTCCTGGGTTGTGAACTGGTAAAAGGATTTTTAACTTCTGCAGAATGCATTTTTGGGTAACCTGTGAAAAACTTTTAAAAGATTGATGTTTCATCTTGATTGAAAAAGTATGGGTAAGCCACTCAGCAGGCCAGACTGTTTAAGGCAGAACCCCACCTGCCTGGGGAAAGGAGAGGAAGAGGATGGCTATATAGAGGATTGTTATGTTCCACAGAGATCTATATATGATACAATGAGAATAAATGAACAAATTGACCAGGGGTCAAAGCTTAATCAGACATCAAAAAGCACCATGGAAAAGATGGAAGGAAGTACTATATCCAGTAATGGTACCTTAGGAGCAGCATCTAATGTTTTTGAATCGAGAGCACCAGAAGGCAAAAAGCTGGATGAGAGAATAATATTTGATGCACTAAAGTTAACCAGTGATGTGCAGAAGTCAGCACCTGTTCCACCCAGAAGGCGACCAAATGCAGAACGCAAAGATAATGTTAACAGGAGATCATGGAAGTCTTTCATGCCACCCAATTTCCCAGAATTTGCAGAAAGGATGGAAGCTTCTCTCAGTGAGGTTTCAGAAGCCGGTGCTTCAAATCCTTCCTTGCAAGAGAAGAAGGAATCCAGTTCCGCATTGACAGAAAGTTCTGGTCATTTGGACAACAGGGAACCTCAGTCAGAGTCAGTGACTCTGGAACATGTGTCCAAATCCATAGATATTCCAGAAGTGCAGGATTTGAAAAACTTAAGTGGAGAGTGCCAAGACTTCAGATTGCAGCCGCCCAGTGAGCACTCTCCCCGTGAATTCCAGCCTCTAGAACCAGAAGCTGCAGCAGCAAGTGGTAACACAGATGTAATGCAGGAACACAGATTCTCAAGTGCAACCTGGCCCAGAGCCATGAAAAGTTTAGCTAAGGGAGGCTTCATTGAGAAGCAGCACCCCCTTGGGGACACAGCTTGCACTGTGGAAATGCCACCTCTTTCGCCTTGCCTGAGTGAGGAGCTGTTGGATCCAGAATTGCATTTTCTCATAACTCCCAGCCTGAGAGAGAAAACAGAGTCTGAGCTAAAGTTTGAGGAGGATGAGCGATGGATAATGATGGAAGCTGAGGAGGAGTGGGAGGAAGAGAAACTGTCAGAGAGAGGAAAGACTTTTCTAATGGCAGATGAGAAAAAGAACAGCCTGGCAGATATTTTTGAAGAAAAAGAACAAGCAAACACTGTAGCGGTGGCAGAGGATGGAGCGGATTGTTCAGCTGCTGTCATAAGGACTTTTGACCACCTAGCTCTCAGTCAGGTTTGCTCTGATGACCTACAGCCGGCTAAGAAACATTTGGCTTCTGTTCTCAAGGATACACCTCTTGATTACAGTTGTGTTTTCACAGGTGAGAGTGCTGTAGGTGAGCTGACAAATAGAACTGCTCAGGGGCTGGAGGGTCTTGTTTCTGATTTAGAATATACTGTTGGTCCTATTGATTCAGAGCAGCTCTCTGACACAGATTCAGTGCAGATGTTTCTTGAACTTGAAAAAGAGTGTTTATGTGAAGAAGGAGTAACTCCTCTAGTTGAACTGGAGAAGCAAGCCTCTTCTGAAGGGCTGGCCCCATCCCAGGATGCAGAAAATTCACTTGTAATTAGTCATTTTCCAGGGACTGACTTAGAAGAGGAACACATAGGCCTTTTAAATGTAAGGGTGAAAGACTCTGATACTGGATTGGATTGTGAATATTTTAATGCCCTGGATTCTTCTCAGGTGCCTAATGCTGTGGAACTTGTTGCCCACTCTGATACCGTGGGAGACACTTCCACTGTTAGTGAGGAGGAGCATGACAAAGTGCCTTCTAGCCCCAAGACTGCAGGGGAATTTAAGTTCAGAAACCCAGGAGATCTGGGGTCTCTGGGAAAGCTGGACCCAGGAGGATTGCCCAACTCTGATCATAGGGCTTCTCATCCAGAAGACTTACTAGGCTTTGTAGCTGAGCTGGCCAAAGAAAATGGCAATCTGTCCCAGGTAGACTGCGGTCACACTGAGGGGAATTTTGAGGAGTGTGTTGAGAGGGTCCCCCTCAGTTGTGCTTTTAGCTATGAACTAACAGATGTTACCTCAGTATCTGAAGTAGAGGTGTTATCGCATGATTCATATTTACGAACAGATGAGATTCATTTGGAAAGTGAAAAAGGAGCTATTAATCAAGAAAGTAACAATCTGGCTTCCTTGGGAACCGTGGACCCTTATGAATTGTCCAAGGAGAAAGTTTGGGATGAGGATGGTGAGGTGCAAGAGCTGGGTAATGAAGCCAAGCTTTCGGAGGACCAAGCCCCAGCACATTTTCACAGAGCCTTCACAGGGCAGATCTTCCAAGCTCTCCAGAGGAAGTGCACAGAGTCAGATGGTCTGAATCTGCCCCTGCTGGTTGAAGGACCAAGACCTAGCAGAGATGGCTTGGAAACTGTGAATGAGACAAAGCCCAAGCTGACTGTGGCATCATCAGAGGGAGGGGAGACAGAAATGAGAGATTCAGATTCACTGCTAAATCTCTTTCTAGAGGAGCAAATTACTAAGGTTAGTAGTACTGAACCAGTTTTGGAGGGATGGACACCCATCCCACAGAAGCCTGTCACCGCTGCCTCAGTGCCCACTGCTGAAGATGGTGCCCTAGATGCTGCAGCGCTCCTCCCAGAGGCAGACATCTCAGCTGCTGCAGCGCCTGCCCCACAGGTGGACACACCAGGTGATTCAGTGGTCACCACAGAGGCACATGTCCCAGTTGTTTCAGTGGCCACCACAGAGGAGGACATCCTGGCTGCTCCCCCAGCCGTTGCAGTGGCTACCACGAGAGATGATATTCCAGAGGGATCTGTCACCCCAGCTTCTGCAGTGCCTGCTCCAGAGAAGCCTATTAACCCAGCTGATCGAGTGCCCACCTCGGAGGAGCCTGCCACCCCTGCTGTTAGAGTGACCACCCCAGAGGCGCCCGCAGCCCCAGCTGCTGCAGTGCCCACCCCGGAGGGGCCTGCAGCCCCAGCTGCTGCAGTGCCCACCCCAGAGGAGCCTGCCACTCCAGCTGCTGCAGTGCCCACCCCAGAGGGGCCTGCCACTCCAGCTGCTGCAGTGCCCACCCCGGAGGAGCCTGCAGCCCCAGATGATAGAGTGCCCACCCCGGAGGAGCCTGCAGGCCCAGCTGCTGCAGTACCCACCCTGGAGGAGCCTGCAGCCCCAACTGATAGAGTGCCCACCCCAGAGGAGCCTACAGCCCCAGCTGATAGAGTGCCCACCCCAGAGGAGCCTGCAGCCCCAGCTGATAGAGTGCCCACCCCAGAGGAGCCTACAGCTCCAGCTGATAGAGTGCCCACCCCGGAGGAGCCTGCAGCCCCAGCTACTGCACTGCCTGCTATGGAGGAAATGTTCCTTGCTGGTGCACCCCTCCTGGGAGATACTGCCCACACTGATTCTGTGCCTATCTCAGAAGAAGGAACTCCTGTTCTAGAAGAGGCTTCCCCTGCTAGAATGTGGATTAAGGGGGACCTTGAGTCCTCAGGATTTGAAATAAAAGAGGTGACTGGCACAGTGCTGCATGGGAAAGTGCCTTTGGCTGCAACTGATGAATTAAATTCAAATGAGGTAATTGTTGCTCATTTTGTTGGGAAAGGATCTGGGGAGTAAAGTGAGATGTGCAAGTTCCCTTGGTAGTGATTAGAAAGGGCACAGATAATCCTTTCTTTGGTTCTTTTTGGGGCACTGGACTATTCTGGTCTTTCTGTTGCATTTATGCACAAAATATGTCTTACTTTCATTTGGTGAAAAACTTTACAATTTGTATTTATAAACTGAGCCCAATAGTTGTTGGTTTGCATTTTGGAAAAGATTATTAGCTGGAACAGATGATTCTGCTTTTGAAGATTACAGTGACCATGTTCTGTCCTAAATCAAGAGGCTGCTCTTTAATAAGTGATGTCAGCAGTGAGGGAGGAGTGGGGGTGAGGGCTTTGGAGAGACACCTGAGATAGTTAGCCACTTGGCAAATTAGTTAGATGTCCTGAGTCTCTAGTTTGCGCATTTGTTAAGGCAGAACCCTGTGAGGATAACCTGATAACCCGTGGAAATCACTGTTGATATCTTCCCCCTTTCTCTCCCACATAGCTGTGTTGGTTAGTTGAAAGAATTCACCAAAACGGTTTGGGTGAAGGTGGTATCTAGATGTGTGAATAACAGCTTTTTAATACAAATGTGTGTTTCTTAAAGCCAGAATAAGGCATAATAAGGTTTATGAAAAATAGAGGTATCTTACCTATCTTGTCAAACTTTGTGTCCTGAAGCAAGTCACGCTTTTTCCTGGACCTCTTGTTTCCTGATCCATGAAGTGGGCTGAATGTCCTCCTGCATTCTGTCTGAGCTCCATGGTTCTGCAATTCTTAATGTCAGAGAACGGAAATGTGTTAGAAACCACCCGGAACAGTGTTCACATCCTTGAGCAGTCCTAGTCAAAGACTTTTAAGATTGGCAGCTTTCTACAGTTCACTGCCCTGGTGTCATTTGGGCAATGGTAAGGAATGAAGGAATCGGAAGTTTCATCTAATCTAATATAGCCAGGGATTACTGAGTACAGAGACAGAGGTGGTTTTGATTTTATACCATCCCTAGGGCCCCAAACCATGCCTGCCTTGTAATAGGCATTCACTGTGACAGACTGAATGAATGAGTGAATATCCATCTGAATATCTGTGGATGCTACAAGAAAGATGGGTTCTCACATCCACCCCATTGCAGAGCCTTTCAGGGCAGCTTTGTCGGCTAGAGCACCAGTTAAATCTGCAGCTACCAGTGATGAAAAGTCATTTTGATTGCGGGCCACAAGTGGCCAACTTTGCTACAGATCCCCTGCTTAGCTGAGTGGTGGTGGTGTCCACCTTGGGCTTCACCACCTATTTTGTAAGGTAGCATCCCATCAAGCTTTCAGATTGTTGGACTGATTCCCTTTTCTGAGTTTTACTAAATTCGAAATTGACACTGGGATCCCAATAACTTGTCCAAAGTCACAGGCATTCTTGATTAAACAGAATATTTTTTGTATAAAGCCTTCAGCAATAATCAATGAAATACAGGTGTTAAATTTGTAAAGAGCTGATCAAATCTGCCTAAAGGAAAAAAAATCATAGAAACCCTTAATATCAGTCTCAGATTCTCATCTACAAAATGAGTAAATGGGGCTAGGTAATTTCTGAGGATTTCCTCCAGCTCCAGGGGGGTAATCATTTATGAAATACTGCCTGATACAAACAACAGGAGGACAGTGGTAGCCCAGCTGTACAGTTGTCCATCTTTGAAGTATGGTTACTTTATGGAAGCAAGCAAATGCCTGCATTTGTGTACAAAAGAAATCTAAACCATCACCCCAGCCGGGACATTAACCAATAAGAATGTAGAGAGGCTATTTTGAAAACTTTTATTGAAACAAAACAAATATTATAGTGGTAACATGAGCATACAGATTTTTCTGACCAGTGAAATATTATTGAGAGAAAAAGTTTTTCCAAGATGAGAGATGTATGGATTTCATTTCTTCCCAAATGGTTCCTAGAGGCAACTGAACCTGTCATTTTAATACGTAAACACTTAGAACTCAGTAAGTGATCATACCTGAAATGTAGTTTAAACGCTGTGTGTGTGTATGTGTATATACAAATATACACATGTATACATGGTTAAAATAGATATAAACTTTCTAATAGCATTAACAAGAGAGTTCAGTGGAAGAAGCAAAATGCTAGAACTTATTTACTATCCCTATAGTGGAATTCAGACCCACTGAGAGCAGTCTGTGGTTATTTAAACCCTTTTCTCTTTTGCAGACTTCCTTAGTTTTATTTCCAGAGACTGGTTCAATGGAAGAAAAAAATCTTTGGTATAAAACTAGGGGTTCTATAACATTCAAAATTGCCAAGAAAGTCTTTTACAGCAAAAGTTGGGAAGCCTCACAATCTTAGTTCAGTGTTTGAATGCTCAGCTAATCAGCAGAACCTTCCTAAATTTGTTTGCTTTCCCTAATACCATTTCTATACAAGGATTCATTCATTCACTGGATAAATATTTATTGTGTACCTACTCTGTGCCAGGTATTGGGGCTCCTGCAGTGAATAGAATTGGCATAGTCCCTCCCCTTGTGGAACTTCTGCTACAGTAATGGAGGCAAATATTGAGCAAAAAGACACAAATACAGGGTTGCCTGGCTGGTTCAGTCAGAAGAGCATGTGACTCTTGATCTCGGGGTGGTGGGTTTGAGCCCCACACTGAGTGTAGAGATTACCGGGGGGGGGGGGGGGGGAGAAAAAACCTTTAAAAAAAGAGACACAAATATGTGGTTAGAAATCACAGCAAATGTTTTGAATGAAAAATAAAGGCTGTAATACATAATAGGGATGTTTCATTTTGATTGTGTCAGGGAAAGGATTTTAAAACTGAAACCTGAAGGATACCTAGAAATTATTTAGGCAGAGAGTCAGAGGGAAAAATATGCCAGGTAAAGGAAATGGAAGCTGGGAAGACTTTGGGATGTTAGGACTCTAAGAAGGCCAAGTGGCTAGCCCACAGTAAGCAAGGGTTCTGGAAGAGGGCCTTGAAGTAAATCTGGGGAGGTAGGAAGAGGCCAGATGATGCAGGGACTAAGAAGTTTTCAAAAGGATCTATACTTTAAAAGCCATGAGAAGCTGTTGAGAGATTTTAAGTAGGGGAGCGAAAGGATTTCATTTACATTTTTAAAACATTACTCGCAGCTTGAAGATAGAGCAAACCAGTCTGCACAGACAGTAAACATTCTCAACGTTGGGGTTTATAAATCTCAGATTTATTTTGTCTTATATTTTATTAGTTTGTCTTATGATTGGCATGAAATATAGAAAACACTGAATGGTTTTCAAAAACAAATCACTCTGGTTGCTGTATGTGGAGTGCATTATAGGAGATCAAGGACAGTAGAAAGGCCTGCTAGGTTACTGCAGTTGGCCAGATGGCTTGAACTGGAGAGATGTAACTGGATTTGAAGATGGTTGGATACAATATATATTTGTGTGTGTGTGTGTGTGTGTGTGTGTGTGTATGTATGTACACACATGTATGTATGTGTATATATACACATATATGTATACATACGTGTGTGTGTGTGTGTGTGTTGGATGTAGAATCAACAAGACCTGATAATGGCTTTTATGTTGAGAAGGAGGGAGAAGGAAAGGGGTGTTTATCAGGGTTGGCTTCTCGATTCTAGTTTGTACAACTGAGCAGATGGGGGCAGTAGTAAATTGTTGACGTAGATAAAAACAGTTTTTAGGGGAGAGGAAAGGGAGAAGTTTTGAGGTACCGTGATTTCATTCATATGCCAGTATTAAAGTACTTGGATGGGCATACACACACACATTTTAGCCATAAGCATCATGGTTAATATTTAAAGATGTGGGAATGGATGGAATTGCCAAGAAGAGAGCCCAGAACTGACATCCTTCCCTGATTCCCACACCCATAGACTAACATCTCTCTAGAAGAGAAGGAGGAAGAGAATAAAGGAAATTTAAAAAAAAAAAAAAAAAGGATCAGGCAGGATAAAAACTAGGAGAATGTGGTATTACCAAAGATAAAACTGTTGTAAGAAGTTCTTTGGGAAATTTTCTGTTTTATGTCCCAGCTGCGTCTTACACTCTTGCAGTAATTTTTGCTAGTGTTCTGCTCTGGGAAATATCTGCCAACTCTGGTTGGTTAATAACATGGCACAGCCCCATTGAAATACTGAGGAGTAGGAATTTTAATGCATCTAAAAGCACTGATTTTGCAGAACAGCTTTATTTGGGAGTTGAGAGAAGGGAGCAACTGTTTTTAAATTTACTTTAACATTCTGTTAATTTGTGTTCAAAATAAATACTTAGTATTTATTTAGAGGTACTCTCATAGATTTTTAAAACTCTGGAAAAAGATGAAACACCCATTCCCTCTCAAATTAATCCATAGAGTGGAGGTTGAGAAATGGAGGAAGGAATCCCTGATGTTTCTATATGAAATGTTCATTGACAAAGTAAATGGAATTCCTTAAAAAAGAATTAACTCTACTATATGAAAGAGGTTACTAAGCTATTTAAATATATTTTACTTTTCTATGTCATTTATATGGCTTGTCCAATAGAGCTTCTTGCCAAGATGGAGATACTCTCTATCTGTGTTGCCCAGTACAGTAGGCACTTAGCCACACATGGCTGTTGACCACATGAAATGTGGCTAGTGTGGCTGAGGAACTGAATTTTTAGTTAAATAGCATTATGTAGCTGCTGGCTACCATACTGGAAAGCACAGAGGAAAGCACAGAAAGAATTTAAATGCCACAGTATGAGACAAGACTTGCTTACTGGATAAAAGGGGGCTCTTCAGTGTGGGCTTGACATCTTCCCTCCTTACCTTTTGTTTTCTGCTTTCTTTGCCTTTCCAACCCCCACACCCTATCACCAACCACCATTTTGTTGAACCCAAGCAACCTAAAACATGGGAGTTGTTTTTTCCCCCCTCTGCTTTGATTTTTCTGCAGTGAAAAAACATCTTTAGTAGAAAATGGAATCCTAGCGCTTGCCTTTTCTGGGAACCCTGTTGTTGGGGAAACAGTCATTTTTAGCTGAACCGCCTTGTAGTGTTGCCTAACAAAATATGGTGTAATCAAATTATAGTATAAAATGAGGCCCACTGGTAATTACCTTTGTAACCTTTCTTTTTTAGTGTTCCCTGGGGCTTTTCCTCCCTGGTGACTCGCTTATCCAGCCATCATAACCCATTCTTTCAAGAATAAGTTTCCTGCTTCAAGTGTGAACTATAGTCTCATATAAGTCAAAATTAATCTTACCCAAACTTATATCTTTCTTTTACATTTTTGTCCTCTTCCATTTTCTGTCATTCTTTTGCTTTAATTGACTCACCTATCTCACTGAAACTGAAGGAACATTTTATAGAAGAAAAAAAATAGAAATAAATCCACATTGGATCTATGGGGAATGTGTGGAATGTGGCTGATTTTATCCTCTGATAATTGAGAAGAATCTGATCTTAGGGACAATTATTTATTTCATTCTTTTCTTTAATACCATTACAGTGTCAAAGTATTATCTTCTCTTTGTTTCCTTTTAGAACTTTCTAAGTCATAATGGATCTTATTAACTGCAGGGGAGAGAAACATGCATTGTTTGTTACACTTATTCACATTGTTTTAAAATTCCATTGTTTAATGGTGAACATGGGTAGACAGTATTATCATTTTAAAAATACTTTCTGTATATCTGCATCTCAGAGTATGAAGTTGGTAAGGACATTTCCCAATATTACTGGCCCGTTTCCCTTTGTAATCTCGGGAATACTGTCTCAAGATTATTAGCAGTGTGTGGTCTGTGGCCCTGGAACAGAGTGGAATTAAGTGACCACAGGGGGATTAAACTGTGAGGTTGGTGTTTTTCACAACATTAATATGTTTTAATTAATTGAATTATGAGTCCTAGTCAGAGAAGAATGTTGCATATATCAGTGGTCAGTTAAAGGTATTCCCCAAGGTATTTTTAATCTTAAATACTAGTCATTTGGTATTACTCTTCTCTTTTAGGATTGATAGACAGCACACTTTTATGATATCTTGAGGCTGATTTTTCTCTATCCTCTGTAGCTTTTTGCATTAAAAATTAAGCAAGCAGAAACCAACCAACCATGAGTCATTGGGTTAAAGACCTCTAAGTAGTGCCATAACTCTCTGTAATTGTCCATAGGAGGATGTACTGAAATATGAAACCGCATGTTTCCTTGATAGTTCCCTATACAAATGGCTTGTTTTCTCTTTTTATTCCTTCTCCTCCTCGGTTAAATCATAAATCTTCCAAGAATGACCAGTCACTGTGTGGTATAGAGGGTCTGGTTGCTACCTTTAGATTAAAACTTTGGCTTGTAATTATCTAGATGTTTCAGAAAGAACAGGTGGATCCTCTTCAGATGAAGCTACAGCAGGTGAATGGACTCGGCCAGGGGTTGATTCAGAGTGCCGGAAAAAACTGTGATGTGCAGGGTTTGGAACATGACATGGAAGAGATCAACGCTCGATGGAACACACTGAACAAAAAGGCGAGTGGCGAGGGGCTAACTCTAGTGCATTGGGAATGGAGGGCTTAGAAAGGCACATCTCAATTGTAGGTTTCCCTGCAACCTGAATGCAAATACAGATTCAGCAGTTGGAAAATATAATTAGGAAAGGGGGGTCAGTAGTCATTTAAAAAGCTCTCTCCTCTCTCACAACGAGCCCCTGCATCTGTGATACAGGTTGCACAAAGAATTGCACAACTGCAGGAGGCTTTGTTGCATTGCGGGAAGTTTCAAGATGCCTTGGAGCCATTGCTCAGCTGGTTGGCAGACACTGAGGAGCTCATAGCCAATCAGAAACCTCCATCTGCCGAGTATAAAGTGGTGAAAGCACAGATCCAAGAACAGAAGGTAAGTGAGAATGTTGGGACAGTGAACTGTAACAGCCGTAGGGAGTGGCAGACAACACATTGGCTTCTCATTTAGGAGTATATTCAGGAGTTTTAGTAGAAATCCATGAAAAGAAAGGTGAAAGTTGATTTGCATCATCTTACTTCAGTCTACCAATTTACTGTGGCACACATTGGACCAAACAGTAGTTCGGTGTATTTATTCGTGTATTCTACTCCAGTGTTTCATGCACAGCTTTTTGTTACAAGGTTTTTGGAGTTTTCAGGGTCAGCAATATTCTGAATAATGTTGTGTGTCATGTATAAGGTGCTGTCTGTATTTTTGGCTTGGTTTAATTTCCCTTTTAGTGCATTTTTCTCCTGATTCAAACTAAGTTCCCTATTAGTCGCATAATGACTGTCACCCCTCTATTTAAAAATGTAAGAGTGTGAAGTTTATGCTGGTGCTAGGAGCTATGCTGCATCTCACATTTTTGCCTCTGGATGAAAAAAAAGCTACCATTATTCAACTCAGTTTAGGATTTGGTGGGGTGGGGGTTTGGGGATCTTTCGCTTGTATTTTCTTCCTTATTTCAGATTTCAAAGTGACATTGTGTTATCACTTTTCACTCTCCTTCAACACTGTGTGCACTAGTTGCTCCAGCGGCTCCTTGATGATCGAAAGGCCACAGTAGATATGCTTCAAGCAGAAGGAGGCAGAATAGCCCAGTCTGCTGAGCTGTCTGATAGAGAGAAAATCACTACACAGTTGGAGGGTCTTGAAAGTAGATGGACTGGACTACTCAACAAGGCAGCAGCCAGGTAAGGGCAAAGGGGTTTTGAGGAATGGGTCACACAAGGGTTTTTTTTGTCCAGTTTTTAACTTGAAGTGCTCTGTAAGGTCCTGGATGAGTCATAGAGAGCTCTGGAAGGTGTGTAATGGCTTTTATCTTGAAGAGGGAGGAATACGTTCTTGGAGATGATCCTCATAATCACAGTAGCTCTCAGGAAATGAGCCTCAGCTACTCCATGAATTTCTCAGAACTGGGAGATTCATTGCTCCGTGTTGCTGTTCTGCTGTGATACAATCATGGTTCCAAACCGACAGACACAGACGCCTACAATCCAGCCAAGTTATTTTCTGAGTTTTCGAAACAGATTTTTCCCCTTCATATTTATAAATAATACTTTTGATACTTGGAATTGAAATTTACCATATTTCTTTTCTGATCGCTTATCCCAATATTAGATGTTTTTGCATCCAGGACCTAGTCTGTGATTCTGTTCAATATATGGACATGATGCATGAATAGGGGCGCCTAGTTGGCTCAGTAGGGAGAGCACACAACTCTTGATCTTGAAGTCGTGGGTTCGAGCCTCACGTTCGTGTGGAGCCTACTTTAAAAACATAAAAATAAGGGTGCCTGGGTGGCTCAGTCAGTTAAGCGTCCGACTTCGGCTCAGGTCATGATCTCACGGTTTGTGAGTTTGAGCCCCACGTCGGGTTCTGTGCTGACAGCTCAGAGCCTGGAGCCTGCTTCGGATTCTATGTCTCCTTTTCTCTCTGCCCCTCCCCCACTGTGCTCTGTCTCTGTCTCTCAAAACTGAATAAATGTAAAAATTTTTTAAAATTTTTTAATTAAAAATAAAAACATAAAAATAAAATATTAAAAAGAGAGGTGCATGACCAGTCTTCAATAAGTGGCCAAAAATAGGCAGTATACTTTTCTCCTCTGAGGAAGTGCTTTCTCTCTCCATAGCTATACCCCAGCATCACTTCAGCTTAGTATGTCACATGAAGGTCTTTTAGTTTATGCTGTCCCCAGTTTTAAAAAGAAATGCTCACCAATTAGAAATCTGTATGAGAGTAGTGTAGGTGATGAGTTATGGTTGTAGCCTTTCAGTTCTCTAGGTAGCCAGCAGAAGTTGTCATAATTCCCTCTTCTACACTGGCCCACAGTGTGCTGATTTCTTATCAGAGTTGCAAAGTATTGTCCCCCATATTTGTGGGAGAAACAAAAATGAAAGAATTCAGTTTATTTTTTTTTAATTACACTTATTTTTATTTACAGATAGCACTGCTTTTTTTTCTTTGTCCATTTTCATTAATAGTACCATTAGCCTTCCAGTTACCTGGGCGTAATCATTAATAGTATCATTAGCCTTCCAGTTACCTGGGTTTAAAACCTTAACCCCATTTTTTACCCTTTCTCCCCCACTCCTTTGTGTCCCACATCTATCAGGATGCTAAATTCTGTCCGTTTTACTTCTCTAGTGTCTTTTCTATTCATCCATTTCTCTAATTCCTGCTCACCTGCCTCAGGTCGTGACTTGGGCTCCTCAATGTGAGGTAGTTTCCTAATGAACTAATCACTCATCACTCTATGGCCACTTACCCTCAGGTTTCCCCTTTGCCTTGCTCAGAAATTTAATGACTCCCTGTTGCCTATAAAACAAAATCTAAACTCTTTAACCCAATATTTGAAGCCTTCAGTTATTTGGCCCTAATCTACATTTGTTTCCACGTTCCTCCTCCTCGTATTATTGGTAAAGTATACCATATACTTAGGTATCTTCTGTCAGTTCCTAATTCTGTGTCTTTACTGATAGTGTTGTGTCTTCCGTGACATAAGAGAGAGAAAGCATGCTGTTTATCTTCTATGAAACTTTTCTTTATTCCCCAAGGATGGAATACCTTCATTTTCCTCTTCACTGCTGTAATTCTTTGTTTGTACCTTGTATTGTCATTATTTTAGGTACTTATTTTGTAGGCCCCATAAGCTCATTAAAGTGCTGATTTGTTTCTAATGTATCTTTTTATGATTCTTTCCTTCTGCCCACTTCCATCCTCCTAACCTAACACAGTTTCTGGGTCAATATTTTAAAGAGAAATACCAAGAGAAGCTTCATTTGTTCCAGATATCCTAAAGACTTTTATTTAGATTCTTTAATACTGGATTTTTTTATACTGCTGAATTATTTTTACTCTTTGGTACCCTAAATCCTATTACATTGTTTTTCAAACTTTCAGATTCCAAAAACCAGAGATGAGTCAGAAAAACCTAGAAATCAGGGACAAGTTTTTTTTTAAGTTTATTTATTTTGAGAGAGCACAGAGCCCAACACGGGGCTTGAACTCAGGATCGTGAGATCGTGACCTGAGCCAATATCAAGAGTCAGATGCTCAACCAAATGAGCCATCCAGGGGCCCCCAGTTTTTTTTTTAATGATATACTAGTTTAATAATAATCTTTAAGATTATGTGTTTTAGTTGTATTAATTGAAGATGTATTTTGAAGGCTGGCATAAGCAAACTATTCTGTACTTCATACTGACATTTAAAAGTAGCATTAAGAGGGATGCCTGGATGGCTCAGTCGGAAGAGCATGTGACTCTTGTTCTTGGGGTTGTGAGTTCGAGCCCCACTTTGAGCCTAGAGTTTACTTTGTTTAAAAAAAAAAAAGCTTCATATTCTTCAACGTTAAAAAATAATAAAACTTAAAAAAATTAAAATAGTATCTAGAAATATGTTTTTCTTTATATTTAAACATAATTGAATTTCCAGATCATTAAAATGGTAATTCTTTACGTTTAAATCATTTGTTTTTTTTGTTTTTGTTTTTGTTTTTTTTTTTTTTTAGAGCGTGCACACAAGTTAGGGAGGGGCAGAGGGAGAGGGACAGAGATCCTAAGCAGGTTCCACATTCAGCACAGAGCCTGATGCAGGGCACTATCCCACAACACCAAGATCATGACCTGAGCTGAAGTCAAGAATTGGATGCTCAACCAACTGAGCTACCCAGGCACCTCTAAATCATTTCTTATTAAAATAAATTTGTCCAGGGTACACAGCATAGAACCTGGCACAAAGTGGATGTTCAGTAAAGGTTTCTTGAACTAAAGTGCATCATATACCCAGACCTTTTTAAATGATGTTGCATTTAGTCTGTTCTTAATCATCCAAAGATATCATTATGGCCTTTTATTATTAACCTGTGTGCTAATCCAGTTCTTTGGTGGTTTTTCTTTCTCTTCTCTATCAGGCTTCCTCTCCCCTTTGTAATTAGCTGCCTTTAATCTGCAGCTTAGTATATTGAAATCTAAGCTTAGTATGGATGTTATATTAATCAGGACTTAAAATTCTAAGTGAGCTGTGAAGTTTACAGTTCTTTTGACTGCCATGTGTGTTGGCAAATTCAGCTACTCTGAGGTCATTTTCTTTGCCTTAAATCTGGATTCAGAGTTATGTTCTGGTGCTTGAAATCACTGGAGCTGGGGAAATGGGGAAGAAGTTCTAGCTCATAGTCTGCATTTGTTCCTCATATGCTCTCTTAACTCACAGTGAAGGTAGCAGTGACAGGGAGAAAGAGATGAAAACTGATAATTTTTTTGATGCCTTTAAACTTTATTTTGGTCTTATGTTCAGATGATGCATGTGCTCTGTCCCTTAGGAGAAAGAGCATTAGAAGGCCTGATTACAGTCCTCTTTGCACTGTTAACTACTCACTGGGTGAATTGGACAAATCTTTAAGCCTTCAGGGTTAGCTTTCTGTTTTGTCATAGTGAGATAATTATTCTGCCTACTTTACAAGGTTATGAGGCAATGCTTATGAAAAACTTTAAAACCACAAAGTGCTACGTATATGTGTTGTGTTTACTATTGATACTTAAAATGTACTTGAAGATTGGTCTTTTACTGAATATAGTACTATTATCAGTCTTAATGTGATTTTTTGTCTGAGCGGCTTGTTCTGTATATTTGTGTAGGCAAAAACAGCTGGAAGATATCCTGGTTCTGGCCAAACAATTCCATGAGACAGCTGAGCCTATTTCTGACTTCTTGTCCGTCACGGAGAAAAAGCTTGCTAACTCAGAGCCTGTTGGCACTCAGTCTGCCAAAATCCAGCAGCAGATCATCCGGCACAAGGTAGGGAGGAGTTGTCATAAATTAGAACACAGCACTGTAGTCAGAAATCTCAGAAGTTAACTGCCTATAGCAGTCTAGAAGATATGTTTGGGGGGGGTGGATATTTTAAAGTTTAATTTGAACTATGGTCAAATTATTCATTGACATAGTCACATCCTTGAAGTAAAAATAACAATTGACTAATAGGCTGCCATCAGAAAAAAAACAGCTTTTGTTCTCATTTTTTATATTATTTTTGCCCTTTGGTAGGTGAACTTTTTCTATTATTTAATTTATTATATCATTTGTTACTCATTGTTTCATGTTTACTTTTCATTTATTTTGTTTCTGTTATTCATTTTTTCCATCTGGATTTCCAGGCTCTGGAGGAAGAAATAGAAAGCCATGCAACAGATGTGCACCAGGCAGTCAAAATTGGGCAGTCTCTCTCCTCCCTGACATGCTCTGCAGAACAGGGTGTGCTGTCAGAGAAGCTAGACTCCTTGCAGGCCCGATACAGTGAGATTCAAGACTGGGGCTGTCGGAAAGCAGCCCTGCTTGAACAGGCACTGTGTAACGCTAGACTGTTCGGGGAGGATGAGGTGGAGGTGCTCAACTGGCTGGCTGAGGTTGAGGACAAGCTCAGTTCAGTGTTCGTAAAGGATTACAGACAGGATGTCCTGCAGAAACAGCATGCTGACCACCTGGTATTCATGTTTTCCATTTTTATTGGTCATGTTACTAAGTTATGTTGTAATTCTGATTCATGTTTCTCTTCATTTCTTTCTCTTTTAATTCCAAACATTTCGACTTCATTTTATACATAAGCACATAGTTATAGACTTGTTGCTAAGGACTAATCTATTTTTTGATGAGTCCATGGAAATACTCGTACTTAACAAACTGAGTCAATAATTCTAGAAGATGATCCAGAGTACAGTCAGGGACCATCTCAGTTCCAACTCATGTTTTACATC
The DNA here is from genome assembly GCF_014898765.1 of Herpailurus yagouaroundi. Lineage (NCBI taxonomy): Eukaryota > Metazoa > Chordata > Mammalia > Carnivora > Felidae > Herpailurus > Herpailurus yagouaroundi. The sequence goes on from NW_024412388.1 coordinate 30,596,317, forward strand.
ATTAGGTAATGTATCACTCAGTTTCCATCTGAGAAGTTTTATGAAAGAGAGTGTAATGTGACAAAGCCAGAATACCTAAATATCGCCCTAGGTTTGACCATGTAGCTGTAACTTCTAAAATATTTCTAGAATTTATGTGCCCAAATCCCAAGGATTATTTGTCATCTTAATGGAAAGAACAGTTTTCTCTTTTCATCTCATTTTTATGAAATTTCTTTAAGGGTAGTAAAAATAGGCAAAGCAGTTGTTTTGTTGTTTTAAATAATCTAAGATTCTTCTGATTCATTGACTTCAAATATTAAGAATTTTTAACCATGATCCTGATTTAACTCAGCCTGTTCTTGCTGACTTTCTTCTCTTGAACTTTCTGAGTCTTGGTTTTGGACACAGTAGACATTTTTGCTGAATTCTACATCTGCCTTTCTTGGGCTCAGGTTTGGTACCAGTAGATTGGTAAAACTGATTTAATCCTAATCTCTTCTTATCCGGTGCAAGGGATTAGCTTGCCCATAAGTATCAGATTTAATTGTTTTTGAGTAATAAATAGGGTAACCAAAGAGATAAGGAATAACATAACTAAGGTATAAACTGGCATTTGTCTGTTTACTTTAAACTTGGTCTCCTAAAGGTCTCACCTTTCTTTCCCTTTGTTGTGCTGTAGTTTTAAGATTCATGCTATTCTTTCCTTTCAGGCTCTAAATGAAGAAATCATTAATAGAAAGAAGAATGTAGATCAAGCTATTAAAAATGGTCAGGCTCTTCTAAAACAAACCACAGGTACTTTGAAAAGTGCATCTCTCAGCACCTCTGCAGTCACTCAAGCACATGTCCAGGGAAATAAACATCCTGCACTAGCCACTACTCTTTGTACGTAGAAGAAGTTCAGTATTTATTTACTGGTTGTATTACCATGTGCTCCTGGAGGCTGGCAGCCTGGGGTCCTGTTTCCTGCTAAATCTTTTGAAAACTAAAAGATATTATCTCACATTTGGTTATAGATGATGACTCCCCCTGCTCTCCAGTATGTCCAAGGCCAGCATTCACCAAGAGGTGCTGGGACCATTTAGAAACACTTGCAGTTGAATTCAGATCTTAATCTCAGAAGTGGCTTCTTTTATCAGTTGGAAGGTTTATCTCCCACTTCCCATAGTGTGGGATTCTAGGTGAAATTGCTTCCATAGGGAGAGAGCATCTATTTAAGCTCATTTCGAAGAAAGGGGGATAAAGGAGACTCCCTCATATCCTCTTAAATATAAATAATTATGTACTGTCCCCACAGGTGAAGAGGTATTGCTTATCCAGGAGAAACTGGACGGAATAAAGACTCGCTATGCAGACATCACGGTCACCAGCTCCAAGGCCCTCCGAACTTTAGAGCAAGCCCGGCAGCTGGCCACCAAGTTCCAGTCTACTTATGAGGAACTGACTGGGTGGCTCAGGGAAGTGGAGGAGGAGCTGGCAGCCAGTGGAGGACAGTCTCCCACAGGGGAGCAGATACCCCAGTTTCAGCAAAGACAGAAGGTGAACTGAGTTTCACGCTGTAAAGGGAAATAATTTTTTTTACCTCTTCCAGTCCCTAAGTTCAAAGGTTTAAGTGTCATCACCAACTGTCTCAACCTTAAATCTAAACCAAAAAGTTCTGCCTGCCTCCTTTCTTGTTTGCTCTTGTTTGCATGGACAGTAAGATTTGACATAAAGGCAGACTTATATAAGAGCACTTGTTATGGTCTGAAGGGAAAAAAAAAAAAAAGACTGAATCCCAGATCCCTGGGAAGTTTTCTTCACGTGTAACATTTTAAAATTGACTTCTGTAACTCATTCTCTAGAGAGTGCTTCAGGATTCTGTTTGATTCTCCTACAGGATCTAGTGCAGTTCTGGATGTGCAGAAATACTATGTAGGTACTTATTGACTTAAAAATGCCCTTGGCTAAAGTACTTTATCATTTCTATTGAAGTAAGGAGAAAAAAGAAAGAGGCAGTATTTGTTCTACCCAGAGATAGTGTGGCCCAAGAAGTGTTGCAGACAGTTCTAAGCAGCACTTAACCTGAAGTCAGGCTGTGGAATGGTTGAAAAATCTAAGACAAGAAAAAAAATAAGTGGAGGAAGGAGGTCAGAGCCCTGCTGGGATGTGTGGTAGAGATAGCACTTTCTACCCAGCACAGCTGCTAATGTGCTTAATTTAGCAAGGAATGGCCTGAAAACTTTTTTTCCCTCCTTAGGAATTAAAGAAGGAGGTCATGGAGCACAGGCTGGTGTTGGACACAGTGAATGAAGTGAGCCGTGCTCTCTTAGAGCTGGTGCCCTGGAGAGCCAGAGAAGGGCTGGATAAACTTGTGTCTGATGCCAACGAACAGTACAAGCTGGTCAGTGACACTGTGGGACAAAGGGTGGATGAAATTGATGCTGCTATTCAGAGATCACAGCAGGTAATGTTTATTAACACCTCTACAGTAATGTTTTAGGCAGCAGGGATGTATGTGTGAAGCACAAAATTATGACCCACATAAATACAGCGTCAGAAATAAGGATAATAAGAGTAAGCTAAATCTGATCCAACAAGTTATTTCAGTGATTGGAAGTGATTGGATAAAGATATGTGAAGATGGGTCCCAGTTGGACCCAAAATATTTTTGTATTTATTATTTATTTTTGAGGGTGGGGGAGGGGCAGAGAGAGAGAAAGAGAGAATCCCAAGCAGGCTCTATGCTGTTCGTGCAGAGCCCAACATGAAGCTTGAACCCACTTGAACCTGCTTGAACTCTGAAATCATGACCTGGCCGAAATTGAGTTGGGACACTTACTTGACTGAGCCACCCAGGCGCCCCGACCCATAATATTTGACCCTTTTTGAGCAGACGGGAATTTGTGATAGAGTCTGTTTGAGCCCTCTTCTTAGCTACTGACCGGTTAAGAGGCAGATTCTGATAGTAGATAATATCTAGGACCAGAAGGTCCAAATGCATCCCATCTTAGTTTGACATAATCAACTGTTTTAGTATTAGCTGGAAGAGGGGAAGGAACCAAGAACTATAATTACTATCAAATATGCTAACCAAAATAGAGGTATCCAAAATAGAACCTTCTCAGTAAACACAGGTGTCCTATTTCCCTCTATCTTTTTTCCTTCCTGCTTTCTGGAAAAAGTTATTTGCTTTCCTTTGTAGCTGTATACGTACCTATTAATGTGTCATGGTGCAGAGTAAATATAACATGACTTCTTGGGTTCATAGTAATAAGCAAATACTTTGTGAACCACACAGAAGTTTGCTGTGACTCTCAAGTGCATCCCCAACATGTCTTTATTGGTATCCCTACCCTTGACCAGATACTTGGGTATGAGATTTATCATGCTTGGGAAAAGCCTACTTTCCTCTTTAAATATTGGTGTTTGTTGGCACAGTTGAAGAGAAATAATTGGGGGACCTCATTAAACAGTCACATAGAACAAGTTCTTAGTTTTCTTTGTTTCCACAGAACCCTTTAAAGGTTCGGTGTTCTTATGCTTCTTCAACTATGAGAGTACTTCCAAGTTAGCTTGACTCAGCTGTCTGTTGCCATGTTTAACCATGCGTTTAAACATACGGCTAAAACTACTGTTCAGTGTATGGGTAGGAAACAGGATTGGCAGATGGGAGAGAGCACAGCCTCATAAAAGCATTGTGATTAGAAGTATAGTCTTAGGAGTGTCAATTTCCATTGTTGTTTCTAGCTGTAGGATCACTAATTGAATTCTATGACTTCTTTATAAAGAAGTTGAAATAGGATCAACTCCTATTTGTTGAAGTATAATCAGTTACAAATTATCTGCATCTTGATTTATGATTTTATGCAATTTTCCCCAGTTTTGGCTTTCCTTTGTAGAAATAAACCATATTAGTAAAAGTCCAGGCCTTTCTGTGTTGAGGAAATGGTAATTCTAAGGAACATAATTTGTTCATTTTTCTTTAATATGCCTATTAGTATGAGCAAGCTGCTGATGCAGAACTAGCTTGGGTTGCTGAAACAAAACGAAAACTGATGGCCCTGGGTCCAATTCGCCTAGAACAGGACCAGACCACAGCTCAGCTGCAGGTACAGAAGGTAAGTGTAACACTGACATATCTGCTGTGCCCTGAGCTAGAAGAATCTTCACTGGTTTAGAGTAACTACGAGAGTTTCTGACTGCCACAGGTTGAATAACGCAGTTTCATGATGGTGGCTAGAGATTTAAAATAATTGGTAAGATGAGGAAGAGATTCTTTTGCTTTGTGAAGAGGGAGCAATAGGCCCATTAATCCAGGAAAGAATAGTTAGCAGTTTTCTGGATGATTTTTAGGATAGATGATACTTTTGTAAGCTACTAAAAGATAAGCATGGAAGATGTATGGATAGGCAAAGTGTCAAACTTTATAGAATAGTTTTGATGTGGCTTCATCAGAGTGAGGAGTTTTTCATAAATTGTGTCTAATAACATTTCAGTAACACAGGCTTGGGGTTCTCTTACTTCGTGACCTAACTGTAGTTCACTTTCAAAGGCTTTCTCTATTGACATCATTCGACACAAAGATTCAATGGATGAACTCTTCAGTCATCGTGGTGAAATCTTCGGCACATGTGGGGAGGAACAAAAAGCTATATTACAGGTGAATTGCATTTATTTATTTACCATGTTTATCTTGTCTTGATGGTGGTGAATCAGTACAATTGTGAAATGACGTTTTTCCCCCTCTGTCACTGGTAATGGTATTAAAGTGCAATTTGATGTTCTGGGGGGAGCCATGTCCCTAACCCTATGTGCACAAATGTCCAAACAGTCCTACCAGAAGATGTGAAATACATTGCAGGTTTGTTTTCTTTATAACAGAGGAATTGCTATGTATCTTCAGTCCATAAGGGTCTTTGAGTTACCTAAGTATCTATGATACATTTTTCAGACCCATATGCAGATATTCTTTTTTCAGGCCCTTGTAAATGATCATACCCATTTCTAAAAGGATTGGCCAAGAGACTTGTAGATCAGTTTTGCTTGTTCTTGTAAAAGTTATGGTTAACCACTGTTTCCTCCGAAATGTTCATAAATTGAACTACTCATTTTAAACATATGAAGCCTAAGTGTCTGGTTTGTGAAGACATTTTTATCAGAGGAGAAAAGACAAGTCAAAGTTAGTGGGCAGAGGGTCCATTTCAGCCCCTGAGATGTTCTGTCTTGAACTGACCTGCTGTAATAATGCTATGTCTGAGGTTGTATGTCATCTCTAAGAGGTTATGCTGTGTCGTGCTTGCTCTGTTTGTCTTTGAAACTACTTTCATGTGTTAAAAAGTCTAGAAACAATACATATATATGATAAGAAAAAATAGAAAATTCAGTTAAGTATAAAGAAAATAAAATCAGTTGTAATTTTGCTCAATTAATCCATTTCTGGACATAAAAAACTGAAGAAATTCTTGAATTTTTTATGGATATATACCTACATTTTTTCCTTAAAAGAAGGGTTCGTGATAGTAATAAGTTTTATATTTTGTTGTTCATAGGAAAAGACAGAGTCTCTAATACAGCAATATGAAGCCATTAGTCTGCTCAATTCAGAGCGTTACACCCGCCTAGAACGGGCACAGGTCTTGGTGAACCAGTTTTGGGAAACTTATGAGGAGCTCAGCCCCTGGATTGAGGAGACCCGGGCACTGATAGCACAGTTACCTCCTCCAGCCATTGATCATGAGCAGCTCAGGCAGCAGCAAGAGGAAATGAGGGTAAGGAGCAATCCAGGTTTTATGCAATGGCAGAACTCAAAATTGGCTCTACGCTTTATTTTAAAACAACATGTTTTTTAGTGCCTACCAAGTGGAAGTTCTGTGTTATGAAGTTAAGTCTTAATTGGTTAGAATTTTTGCGCGCGTGCGCACACACACACACACCCAATACATACCTGAATTACTTCCTTTGTCCTTAATATGAATCCATTAAAGAAAAAGAGCATGGAGATGTCAGAAACCTGGGTACTGCAGAAATAAAGAACTAAGTAAACATCAAGGGTATTTTTAAATCTTTCCAGATATGGTGGGGCGTCACGAGACTTGGGATATGGTTGGGTGGCTTTTTCCATTTGGGTAAGCCCTAGCTGGAGTGAAACAATGTCAGAAAGCATTGGCTGCATGGACTTTAGGGAAAAGGGAAATTTGTAGACACTTCAACTAATGCTTTTACCATTAGAGAGTGTTTTTAATGTCTCTCTTATTTGTGGCTAATGGCTTGCGCTTATTCTTTTCTCTGTATTCCTATACATGGATGGATATAAACTGGAAGGAGCCAGCAGTAGAGTCAAGGAGTGGTTGGATTACTAGAAAAGTTGCCATTTGTGCCTTGTCCTGCTTAATGTCTCTCAGTTTGAGGAGGGGGACAGATACTTATTTAACCATGCAAATTATAGTGCATGGAAGTATTTATATGTACAGAAGAGGGGGATTAAGCTTGTATCAACAGGGAGGGGGAGGAGGAGTGAGAGATGATGTGTCTGGGAAGGCTTCCTGGTGTTGGGCCGTCTGAACTGGCTTTTGAAAATTAAGAGAATTAGGTAGTGTTAGAACCTAAGACTTAGATCATTTTTTTTTTTTCTTTTCCATAAATGGTGCGATGCTGGGACTTGCTGGTTTTTAGCAATTCCATTTTTTCCTCTAAAAGTTGATACGAGGTTGGTACAAAAATAATCATTTTATTTTCTTACATAGCAACTCAGGGAATCCATTGCTGAACACAAACCCCATATTGATAAGCTGCTAAAGATAGGCCCACAACTAAAGGAGTTAAACCCTGAAGAGGGGGAAATGGTGGAGGAAAAATACCAGAAAGCAGAAAACCTATATGCCCAAATAAAAGAGGAGGTGCGCCAGCGGGCACTGGCTCTGGACGAGGCTGTTTCCCAGTCGGCTCAGGTATGTGTGTGTCTTTAAGTCCTGTTCCCTTCAACTACCCTTTAGTCTAAGCACGAGATCTCTGTATCAGGTGTGCCTCTGTGGTCTGGAATGTCTAGACCAACGTGCAGATGATATGTCATCAGTAGATCAGGAACCTGTGCCTATTACATTTTCATTCCAAGGAACATTGGTATACCAACACTATGGCTGGTTGCAGGGGGGAGGGGGGTGTCTCATCTTGGCTGGTATGTACTGTCTGTTGACAGTTTTCTTGAAAACTTTTCTATTGTGATGAGTCTTTAGCAGGGATGATTTTGGATAAATTCACCTTGAAGCAACAAATGTGTCAAGAAAAGTGAGATTCCTATCAGCCTCTTACTTTCGAGATTTGGAAGACAGCACATTAGTTTTCTTACTCAAGAGGCCACCAGCTAGCTCCTGGTGCAGAGAAAGATGCTTGAGTAGGGAGAAGTAAGAGCCAAAGAGAAACATAAACCACCAGCAGTGGAGTTTAAAGCATGTAACTACATACTTTTCAACTAATATATTGGTGTTAGTGGTATTTTTGTCATGTCTGGGTATTTTATTCCTATGTTTAGTGTCAATATTCTTGGTTAATATTTGTACTTACTTAAGTTTTTCCCCCCACCTTCCGTCCCATCTCTCACTCACATTGTGGAATGTGTTACTTTGTGTTGTTGCTGCCTGCTCCTGTCCTCCCCACATCGTCACATTTCATTGTTGTGTTGACCGCGCCCACCATTACAGATTGCAGAGGTAAGGTACCCACCCCTACTGGGATTAGGGGGTTCTTATGAAGCTGAGAATTGAGAAGATTTACCTTTAAGGAAATTGCCCTTTACTGTCGTGGAAGAAGTTTTATTAGTCTGGTTTATTATGCCAATCTCACTTGGGGCAAAACCTAAAAGTGAGGGAGCAGCGGGGAGTGATTTTGTCAAGGAAATCCCACTGTGTCTCCCATGTAAGACACTAGAGTTAAGCTTCATTGCATTGAATCCAGAGTTGGTTTTAGAGAACTTCTTAAGGGGGCAAGAATATCTGCATTGCACCCTTTTCCCCCTTCTCTGCTTCAGATTATAAATGAAAATTTTATAATTACAATCATGTTATTCACAGTACCTGAAAAGCGGGAAGGTAAATTGTTCTTTTAGAATAAGGATAGATTTGGCCTTCTTTAATTACCTTTCATCATGCCGACCTTTTCCTTTCTCACTATTACATATAGTGGGTTATTAAATTGCATGCCAGGATACTTTTAATCTCTAAGTCATGTGGCATATTGAGTTCCCCATCCATTTACACAGTTGGTAGAGGACCTCTAACTTGTTGGACTAATCTGTTGCATGCAGCTGTCATCTGAAATGTTGACACACTGACTCTCACCAGTTTCATGGTCTTGTCCCTTCCTTGTCACACTAGTTGGGATCAGGGAAGTACTGTGACAGCACTAATGACTTGAGTCGATTTCTGGCATATTACTTGATATCTTTTTTTGTTTTGAAAATAAACGTTTACTTTCTTTTTTTGATGGGCCAGCACTGGTGTGCTATGCCCAAAGCAGTCTCTTAGGCAGACCTAACACTTGACAGCCATCAGGCTAAGCCGAATGCAAGTTACCAGAAAGAGTAGTAGATTCATAACCTGTTATTCCCTAACATTTCCCGCAGAAGTGTGATGAAGTAGTATTGCTGTGATGGCTAACGTTCCAACATCTGTTTAGTTCCATGATAAAATCGAGCCTATGTTGGAGACTCTGGAGAATCTCTCCTCTCGCCTGCGTATGCCACCGCTGATCCCTGCCGAAGTGGACAAGATCAGAGAGTGTGTCAGTGACAACAAGAGCGCCACCGTGGAGCTGGAAAAGCTTCAGCCTTCCTTTGAGGCCCTGAAGCGCCGTGGAGAAGAGCTCATTGCACGATCTCAGGGAGCCGACAAGGACTTGGCTGCAAAAGGTGCTTCATGAATCTAATTATTGTTAAAGAAAATCAGTAAAGTAAATTCTAGGCTGTGATTACTCCAGTATCCCACCAGATATATTTCACTGAATGTAAAGGCAGTCCCCAAGTAATTGGAAAGTCATTTAGAATTCAGAACACATCTCCCCATTGAAACAAGATTACAATTGGTAGCTGGATTCCTAGGCCAGGAAACAGATGCTCTTTTAACCCCTAATATGAATTGCAGTGTCCAATGTAGGCGGAGCGTAACTATCTTATAGAACACTTTCCATAGGAAACAGTGAGTTTGACACAGAACACTGGAAATAGAGTTCTCATCTCAGCCCCTTTAGAAGTTAGGTCTTTTGCACTTGAGCAGTACCTTTGTATTAGATGATAACACATTTCCATGCCATCTCTGTGATCTCTTTATGTGGGAGACCACCATAAGCAGAAAATACAAATGTTGAAATAATAATAAAACAAAGGTAAAAAACTATCCTTCAGGTTATAAATTTGTAGAGCTTTTTAAAGGATAATTTCAGGGGAAAATGTGAGAACTGGGTGAAATTTCTGATGAAGTGGATTCAAGTACTCAGAGAAGTCCCATTCATATCTGTTGTTTATTCCCTCAGAAATCCAGGACAAATTGGATCAGATGGTATTCTTCTGGGAGGACATCAAAGCTCGAGCTGAAGAACGAGAAATTAAGTTCCTTGATGTCCTTGAACTAGCAGAGAAGTTCTGGTATGACATGGCGGCTCTCTTGACCACTATCAGAGACACCCAGGACATTGTCCATGACTTGGAAAGCCCAGGCATTGACCCATCTATAATCAAACAACAGGTTGAAGCTGCTGAGGTAAGACAGAAACAAAACCTTGTCTTTTATGTGTTTGTCCTCTAGAAAATCACTTTATCCAAGTATATTGTGTTAACTCCTTAAGAGGTTGTTGTTGTTGTTTGTTTAATAGGACTTTTTTCCACTTGAAAAAAATATGTGCTCGTTATAATAAAGATTTCTCTCTTCTTTATACATACAAGTTTCACCGCCTGGATACACTCCTACAACCTCTGTAATTTTGATATAGGGTAGTTCCATCACTCAAAAGTAATCCTTTTATCAATTTTAAACTTAATTCAAATTAGTAGAATGTGCTTTCTGATTTTAGTTCTTTCCATAGTGTACGTTATTTCTCAGGTAAATTTCTTTTTTCAAGTAAATTTCTTTAATGTAGAAAAATACCAGGTAGAAAAGAAAATAAATTCTGGATTCATCATCCAGAGATAACAATTATTACTTTGACCTACCCTTTTCTAGTCTTTTTGGAGAGCCTCGTTTTTATGAAATGCATTTTTCATCTCATTTTGTCTCTTTAAGTAAAGTCCTGCCTATCTTGATATTTTGTCTTTTATTTCCGCCATTCTCCCCCCTCCTTGCCCCTGTCATTGCCAGTGCATGAACCAGTTTTTAGGATCTGGCACAGAACGGACTTTCTCCACAATTATACAGCCTAGCATTTCTATTATGTTAGTCTCTCAGCTCTGAAGTTGGTGACTTGTACTATATTATTTTAGCCTTATTGATATACTTCCCCATGATAGACTTCTGGCTGTAGATCATAATCTCCTTGGTGGGGGTGCCTGGCTGCGTCAGTCGGTTGAGCATCCGACTTCAGCTCAGGTCATGATCTCAAGGTTTTTGAGTTCAGGCACCATGTCGGGTGAGCTCAAGCCCCTCTCTGGGCTCTGCACTCTCTCTCCCTCTTTCTGCACTTTGTGGCATTCTCTCTCTCTCCTCCCTCCACTCAAGCATGTTCTCTCTCTCAAAAAAAAAAGAAAATCTCTGGCAGCTGGAAGGATAAACGTTCCATAAATTATTAAAGCTCATTAGACCTTTCCCAGACTATTTTTTATGTATTGTTTTATATATATATATATAAATATATTCCATATATACATATTGTGTGTGAGAGAGAAAGAGAAATAAATTGAGTCTGAAATTTCACTGTTTATATAAGTGAAATATTAAGGACATTGAAAGGCTTCTGTGAAATTGACAGTTCTGTTCAACATCTGCTGTTGATGGGGGTATAAATTACATTTGCAAAGTTTGGGAAGTTCTGTTCTGCTTTCTGTTTTGGCTTATGATCTGTTCATTTACATGTAGACTATTAAGGAAGAGACAGATGGTCTGCATGAGGAGTTGGAATTTATTCGAATCCTTGGAGCAGATTTGATTTTTGCCTGTGGAGAAACTGAGAAGCCCGAAGTAAAGAAGAGCATTGATGAGGTATATGGAAAACTGGATAAGGAATTCAGATGAAACATTAGTGGACTCACACAGAAGAGGGTTATTAATTAAAGAATCTGTTTTCCCCCCAGCTGAATAATGCATGGGAGAACTTAAACAAAACCTGGAAGGAGAGGCTAGAAAAGCTTGAGGATGCCATGCAAGCTGCTGTGCAGTATCAGGACACTCTTCAGGTGAGAGGCCACACAGTGACCACCATAGAAATAAGTTCCATGTTCTTTGTCATATTTTGGATCGAGCATCTGAGTGGATCACCTTTACAGGACTGGAGCATTTTCCAAACTAAGACAGTGCTGTTTTGATATTTCCAGCTGAAGCTTTCCACTCCTAGTGAGAAAAATACCTCCAAATTTCTACGATTCTTGCCATGCTCTTCATCATCATATTTATCCTCAGGGTGGCTGTACAGTGAAGCAGGCCTTATTGTGCAAGTCATTGCTTGCCAAAAGGTTCCAAAACCAAGTTACCTTGAAGCACAGCTTGGCACAGTAGTTTCACCACATCCTGAGCTTGCTAGGTGGCCATGACAAATACTCAACTGCTATTCACATTTAGTTTTTCCAGAGTTTAATTTATTTTGGCCATTATCCTGATAACACTGGTTCTGTTCTTAAATCCCCATATCACTGGAAGAAAGATCATTATCCCTTACCTCTGACCCCCACCTGAAAACACAGACATCACAAGGTACTTTAATTTTTGTCCACTTATGTCAGCAGAGGTAATGCTAATTCTCTCCCAACTCCTTGTGTTCTTTTGGTTTTTGACTGTTTGTATTTCTGTCTTAGGCTATGTTTGACTGGCTAGATAACACTGTGATTAAGCTCTGCACCATGCCCCCTGTTGGCACGGACCTCAACACTGTTAAAGATCAGTTAAATGAAATGAAGGTTTGTAAATAGGAATGGCTTTTGAAGAAGAGTTGCTTATTTTTTGTTTCTAAAGATTTGGTTTGATGTTAACATTAGTATGTCTTTGATAGGAGTTCAAAGTGGAAGTTTACCAGCAGCAAATTGAGATGGAGAAGCTCAATCACCAGGGTGAGCTGATGTTAAAGAAAGCTACTGATGAGACGGATAGAGACATTATCCGAGAACCACTGACAGAACTCAAACACCTCTGGGAGAACCTGGGTGAAAAAATTGCCCACAGACAGGTGAGGCAGATGGTAGAGTGCATCAGTGGACAACTAGTTCCTTTTTTCTAATTTCCTGACCAACATTCCCTTTATGTCTTTTTTCTGAATAGCACAAACTAGAAGGTGCTCTCCTGGCCCTTGGCCAGTTCCAGCATGCCTTAGAGGAACTGATGAGTTGGCTGACTCACACTGAGGAGTTGTTGGATGCTCAGAGACCAGTAAGCGGAGACCCAAAAGTCATTGAAGTTGAGCTCGCAAAGCACCATGTAAGTGCCCTCAGTTTTCATCTCTAAGCCTGTTGCCTCGAGACCCAATATTGTCACCAGAAGCCTCTGGATATTGTGTGTACCGTTGGGAACCAGGCTTGATGATATCTGTAGAGCTAAGTTACATTGTTCAACGTCTTTTAGGTTCTAAAAAATGATGTTCTGGCCCATCAAGCCACAGTAGAAACAGTCAACAAAGCTGGCAATGAGCTTCTTGAATCTAGTGCTGGAGATGACGCCAGCAGCCTAAGGAGCCGTTTGGAAACTATGAACCAGTGCTGGGAGTCAGTGTTACAAAAAACAGAGGAGAGAGAACAGCAGCTTCAGTTGACATTGCAGCAGGTGCGTGTATTGTCCAAGTTAGGGAGGTGGAGCTGTGCACATAACATCGGAAGAAAGCCTGTCTGAGTCAGTGAAAGGAAAACAATTTGGAGAATGTCTCACCAACCTTCCTTTCCCCACCCCAGCCCCTGCTCCATGTCTTAAGAAGATGGTTAATTCTGTGCTGGAACTTGTCTGGAAAGAATAGCTTTTGATTGAGTGATTCTTTTCAGATTTGTTTGTAGCCTTGTCCTTTATTGACTATTCAAAGTTAGTTAGTAAATCTTTGCCATAAAAAACCTTGCTCACAGATTTAGTTATTTCTTAAATCAAGTGAGGATCCCCCCATGTCCATGTTCAATAGTACTTCAGTCTGTTGATTGATTCATCAGGTTATATCAGACATCTATCATATATTACAGTGAAGTCCAAAGGATTCTGCTAGATTCCAAAAATAAGTATATTGGCTCCGTGCTAATCCAGCAACAGAACAACCCTGTGAGCAACCCAGAATTCCTCCCTCAGGATAGGTTCTTCATGTGGTCATTTAGGAAGTCTACTTTTGAAGCTGAGAATTGACTGCTGACCTTACTGATGTGTCTTTTCTCAAAGGCCCAGGGTTTCCACAGTGAAATTGAAGATTTTCTCTTGGAACTGACTAGAATGGAGACCCAACTCTCTGCATCTAAGCCCACAGGAGGACTTCCTGAAACTGCAAGGGAACAGCTTGATACACATATGGTAATGGAAGCTTCTTGAAGTTGAACATAATCCCCTACTCAGAACTTTCTGAATTCACAGACCTGTATGTATCTAGGAGTCTACAAAGCAGCACATTTTTACTGACAATATAGTATGACCTTAAGGATTACTTCTTTTTACGTGGGCTTTTAAGAGCCCCTACCACAGGCAGCAGTGGTGACAGGGAAGCTTGACTGGAAATACATTGGTGAGCTGTTAAATTTTGAGTTGGTCAGTCAGTTGGCATAAGAATATTGACTTGAAGGTGAGAGCATTAAGACAAATATGTTAACATGGATGTGTCTAAGAAAAGAGTGTTGAAGGGACTTATAGAAATCGATAGATACTGTGACAATATTTTAAGAAAGGGGCTGAGAAAAAAAGGCAACATAATTTCTAGACAAATGTTTCAAGTAAAGGAGAAATAAATTATTGGGGTCTACTTTTGTGATCTCTGATCCTTAAGGAAATCTTCTTGATAACAAAATTACTTCAATTTTAGCGAAGAATGGTAGGAGTCATTGCTCAGGAATTGAACTGAATCCAAAAGAAAGGGTTTTGATCAAGATGAGACCTTCCTGGACTTTTCCAACTGTGCTTATAAATCTGTGTGTGGGTGGCTTTCAGAGAATTGGCATTACCAATCCCTTTCTTGACTTTTTTTTCTTTTTTTGGTAGGAACTCTATTCCCAGCTCAAAGCCAAGGAAGAGACTTATAATCAACTGCTTGACAAGGGCAGGCTCATGCTTCTAAGCCGCGATGATTCTGGGTCTGGCTCAAAGACAGAACAGAGTGTAGCTCTCTTGGAACAGAAGTGGCATGTGGTCAGCAGTAAGATGGAAGAAAGAAAGGTATCACCACAAAATACAGTGTGTGATTATTGGGCTTGAGTAGTTTGCTTGACCATCGCATGTAATTACCATCTAGTTTCTGTGAAGATTTTTCGGAGACCATTATATAGTACCAGAAGTTGCAGAACTGGTTATCGTTTTTGATTTAATCCTTTTTGTACTAATCAAGCTATCTTTCCTGATATTAAATTTCTATTTTGCATCCATATCAAGTTGCATTGATGGTACTGGTTTCTGCCAATATTTGCTTTTGTCGTTCATTCCTTTTTTTGCCTTTACCAGTTGAGACATATGAGGCTGTTAACTGCTGAGTGATGGACTTATAACTCATAGTAATCACTGATCTGTGTTCCTACTGAAAAACAAGGTCATGTTGGAGTCACTGGCTTGGGATTGGGAGGGTGGGAACAGAACATTCAGGGAGTTGGGCTAATATTCTCCACAGGAATTTGGCAGTGTGCAAATAATATTACTAAAAAAATCAGAAGAGGAGTAAATTTTGTGACCTTTTCCCACTCTTCTTCAGAAATCAAATTCTCTTCAAAAGAAAAGTGATCAGGGATCAAGGCCTCACAACATTGTTTTTTATGAGTACCAAATTTCGGAGTATTACTCAGCACAGAGTTTCTGTACTGGGCAGATCTAATGTAAAATGTGTGTTCAAATCTGTTGGCCATATCCATTCAACAGTTATTAAGCATGTATGTGCCAGGCACTGTGCTAGCTATATAGTGGAAGCAAAGGCATGAACCCTATCATTGTGAAATTTAATGGACAGAAGTATTCACACATATAAATGGATACTTTGAGAGTACCATTAATTTCCTAGAATTTTTTTAGTGTGAGATCTGGTAATTCTGTTATATGAAGAATGACCAGAGACACTGAGTGTGGGGCTGTGTTCTAATTCTTTGACAGACTATCATCTAATTTCTGCAGAATGCAGAACTAAGACTGATTAAAGAAACTGAGGCAGATTCTGGTTCCTAATCAAGAAATTTCTATGTTTTCCCATCAGTGGAGCAAGTTGCCTCAAGATATACTTACCCATCATTGGTGAAACTGGTCAAACAAGGGCTTGGTGTCAGGGATAGTTATTTCTGATTTTGCAAGAACTTTACATTTTAGTATCACTAATATTCTGTAGTAAGTGTGTATGGTGCTATATTAAGGAATAAATAGATAAAATGATGTGGAAAGATTTCCTGTTATCTAGGAACTTACAACATTATTAATTTCTAAGCATTTCTGTAATAAATTTGAGGTAGATTTTATTTTTCTCTTGGTTTGTTTACATTAGGTCTGTACGTTTTTGTAACATTGATAATAGTGTTTTTCTGTGTTACAAGAGTGACTTGAAAATACAAAGAAAAATAAAAACCTATACAGTATATATAACTCAGTTAACAATAACATTTGTAGTGTACATCTGGGGTTTCTATGAATATCTTAGATATATTCATTTTTAGCAACCTGTTATTATTACATGCCTGCCTGCTAAATGGACCAGGGACAGAGGCCATCACCTACGTGTTGTGGGTAGAGCTTCTCTGGAGCTCGTAGACTCTGGAATTGGGGTGCATTTTTGGGCAGTGGACATGCCCTGAATGAGCCATTGTTTTTGCCATTCTGATTTAGAGCAGTGTCTAAAACTTTGTATATAGTGTCACATTTTTGCTTAGAATATTATGGCTTTTTTTTCCCCCCTCACCTTTTCTGCTTGTAGCTTAAAAATGAGCTTCAGGGACACCTGGCTGGCTCAATTGGTAGAACACGACTCTTGATCTCAGGGTCATAAGTTGGGCCTAGAGCTTCCTTAAAAAAATAAAAATAAAAAAAGAATGAGCTTCAGCCTCACATTTTCAGATGGCATATTTTCTGAAAACATTTAAATAGAGCAATGCAGTGACCATCATCTTTACAGTAAAGTGCTTTTCATTCAGTTGTTTTTATACTGGAAAAAGTACATCAAAGGGAAGTGAGGCTTTGCCCAGAACAAGTTGCAGACCCTGCAGCTGTCACCGCTGAAGGATCTGTTCCCTTACACTTACTGAATAGCTCTATCCCTGTTCTTTAATGTCCCAGGAAGTGGGGAATGGCAGAGAAAGCAACTTTGCTGCAAATTGTGCTCTTTCCTTTTTATACATACTTGTTTTGGTTTCAGACACTAACGTTAAATTGCCCCCTTGTTTGTAAACAGGGCATGTTTGGAGGTTAAGTGAGGCTTCCTCTTTAGAGATCATTTTTTTTAGTGTACAATTCACGCCTTTGTCCTGGAAACTACAATTCCTGAATTTGGCACTTTCTCTTTTTGTGTTTTAATTAAAATTCAGTCGAAGCTGGAAGAGGCCCTCAACCTGGCAACAGAATTCCAGAATTCCCTGCAAGAGTTCATCAATTGGCTCACTCTAGCAGAGCAAAATCTCAACATCGCCTCTCCTCCCAGCCTGATTCTAAACACTGTCCTCTCCCAGATAGAGGAGCACAAGGTAACTGTGACATTACAATGTCGCCTGCCTTTTGAGGGGACTAGCTGAGAAAGAAGCTCCTCTATCTTATCTTCAGTTTAAAAAGAGCTATATTTTCCCCTCAGGTGTTTGCTAATGAGGTCAATGCTCATCGAGACCAGATAATTGAACTGGATCAAACCGGGAATCAGTTAAAGTTCCTTAGCCAAAAACAGGATGTTGTTCTGATCAAGAATTTGCTGGTCAGCGTCCAGTCTCGATGGGAGAAGGTTGTCCAGCGGTCTATTGAAAGAGGGCGATCACTGGATGATGCCAGGAAGAGGGCAAAACAAGTAAGTTAGGAAAGAAAGCTACCAATTTCTTGAACAATCTTGGGCTGCATGTGTAGAGCCTCTGGTATGATTTACATGAAAGTGTAGCTTACATATTCATTCTTACTTTTTATATAATTGCAGTTCCATGAAGCTTGGAAAAAACTGATTGATTGGCTAGAAGATGCAGAAAGTCACCTGGACTCAGAGCTGGAGATATCGAATGACCCGGACAAAATTAAACTCCAGCTTTCTAAGCATAAGGTAAAGCGGTTCATGGCTCTTAGGTCCTGACCTTGGTATTCACTGAAGTTTGCAAAAAATGGAAATCAGAGCTAGTAAAAAAAAAAAAAAAATTGGTTAATGTTGAAAAATCAAGATGATGAAGCTAGCTGTCTTGTATCTACATAGGGTCTAACCATAAAAATCAGTCATTTAAATAACTGTTCAAACAAAGTGATTGTGGGAGTAACCAGTTAAAACAACAAGCTTTTAGAAATTTTTGTGCACTGCTACATGTAGTATAAACAAAAATTTATAAATTTCTTTTTCTTTCTTTTTTTTTTTTTTTAAAGTTTATTTATTCTGAGAGAGAGATAGAGACCGGGGTACAGGCAGAGAGAGAGAGGGAGACAGAATCCCAAGCAGGCTCCATGGTGTCAGCACAGAGCCCAGTGTAGGTCTCAATCTCATTAATCGTGCAATCATGACCTGAACCGAAATCAAGAATCAGATGCTTAACCGAGTAGGCCACCCAGGCGCACCCAAAATTTTTAAATTTCTCGAGGATAAGCTGTTGTTAACTCAAGAAGTAGTGACATCCATTACCAACCTGAACACTGAAAAATTTTCTTTGTTCCAAATCAAGACATCATCTTTTTAGCGTGGATTATTTCTGTTCTCTTTGGAAACAGGAATTTCAGAAAACCCTTGGTGGCAAACAGCCTGTGTATGATACCACAATTCGAACTGGCAGAGCCCTGAAAGAAAAGACTTTGCTTCCTGATGACACTCAGAAACTTGACAATTTACTGGGAGAAGTCAGAGACAAATGGGATACTGTTTGTGGCAAGTCTGTGGAGAGGTGAGTACAAATATTTGCTTTGTGGGTCTGTATGTCATCCTGAAACTAACAAAGACTGTTAATTGGATTCCACAAAATGGCAATAAAGCTAATGCATCAGTAACAGGTTTTGTAGCATCTCAATATCTCTGGTTCATTCATTGCAAGTTGTGAAGTTGAATAAAATGTATTAAAATTCTCATTTTAAACTTGAACCTTACCGTATTAGCAAGAAGGCCATAAACTCAAGCCAATAGCAACAGAAGATTAGTAACTACACCTCTCTGTCAGTGACTAAGTTGTGACACTGATGGCTGTGTCAGTGAGTTCTCTCACTGTCAGGCACTGAGCAAAGCCTCTGCACATAGCACCTCGTGTAACCATTGTAATACCTGCCCTTGACAGGGCAATCACTAATGAGCATGTGCCAAAAAGGGGCTACTAATCACTTAATCCACCTGACAACCACTGAGGCGGGCTCTGTTATTCCCATTTTACACATGAGGAAACTATCATAAAGAGGGTTTTTAACTCCCCCAAGGTCACTCAGCTACTAAGCAGCAGAGCTGGGATTTGAAGCTTTTGAGTTTGGTTCCATAAGTTGTACTCCTGTCCCTGGGTGCCCACTATGCTATGCTAAGTATTAGGATATCTTTATATTGTGCTCCACAATTTTTTGGATGAGGTGACTGAGGTTCACAGAGATGAAGAGAAAGCCCAGGGTCACACAACTCCTGACTCAGACCGTGGCTGAAACTGTCCTCCTCCACCTGAGTGGTGTAAGGTGATTAGCACAGAACTTGGGGCATTAGCGTGTATCCATATATATAACCATTGGACTCCTAAGATGCCAGAAGGGTATCTGCACTTGTTTCCTGTACTAAATCCATTCTAGAGAGCAGTTTGGTTCAAAATGTCTAGGCATAGCTCTTTGTCACTGTTTATCTGTTTCAAACCAGCCCAGCATGGAGGGCCCTGTCTCTGTAGAGTGCAAGCAGTATTCCCTTCAGCAGTCAGAACTGTGAGCCAGTCAAAGAAAAGGGATCCCCCAAAACAGTGAGGTTTGTGTGCTTCTCTCAGGCAGCACAAGTTGGAGGAGGCCCTGCTGTTTTCGGGTCAGTTCATGGATGCTCTGCAGGCCTTGGTCGACTGGCTGTACAAGGTGGAGCCGCAGCTGGCCGAGGACCAGCCCGTGCACGGGGACCTCGACCTGGTCATGAACCTCATGGACGCCCATAAGGTGAGGGGCGGGAGCTGCGCCGCGTGGAGGCAGAGCCCTGGGTTCCTCCGCCTAAGCAGGCCTCCTGCTCCGACTCACCATCCAGGGGAGAAAGGAAGTCTGGAAGAGCTTGTCAGAGAGACCACTCCTCACTCCGTGTGTATCACTGGGATTCTGCATCAGTCACAAAGGATTCGCCAACATTGCTTTGATTTGGATTTGGTGATGTGTACAATTTGTCTTGGGGTTCCCCCCTTCTTGTTTGTACCTCTCAGTTGAGTCACACAATGAATTTAAATTCAGGAGCCCCTCAAGATACCCATTTCCACTGACTCCTACAATGAAAATGAGTTCTTTTCTGAGCTATCCTTGACCCTCGCTAGCCCAGCACCTTGCACAGTGGTATTTAGCGTAACCTACACCTGTCATGTTGACCTCCATTATATCCTCTTGTTTTAGCACAAAGCATTCAGCTTTACTCGAATTTACAACAAACTCTTATTATGTGCATGGCAGAATGTGTTCTTACTTAACTCCCATGATTCTGGAAATCTTGCTATAACGTTACTACTGTTTTACAAGTTAGGAAACTGGGACTCCAGGTAAACAGCTTACCCAGAGCCACACCACTCATCTTGAGAGCCACCTCTTCTGATGGTTCTTTCTTACACATTGTCCTGCCTCCCTCTGCATGAAAGACACACGACTAGCACCTACCAAGGACAACTGGACTGAACGATTCCTTTTCTCTGTGGTTTGATGTCATGGGTTCAGAACATTTCTCAGCAAACTAATTCTTCTGTTTTTCTTTTCTAGGTTTTCCAGAAGGAACTGGGAAAGCGAACAGGAACCGTTCAGGTACTGAAGCGGTCAGGCCGAGAGTTGATTGAGAATAGCCGTGATGACACCACATGGGTGAAAGGGCAGCTCCAGGAATTGAGCACTCGCTGGGACATTGTGTGTAAGCTCTCCGTCTCCAAACAAAGCCGACTGGAGCAGGCCTTAAAACAGGTTAGAGACTTTTTTGGCGACAACCCAAGGGAGAGGATCCTAGCAGATTCATTCTCATTTCTTTATCAGGATCAGTTCCACCCAGTCTCGAATGTAAAGCCAAACATTGATCTTCTGAATGTTCTACAAGATTTTAATGTTCACTCATATTAGAGAAAAAAATTAATTTGGTTTTTAAAGATTTACAAATGAAAGATGACCTTTGTGGGGCCTTGATAGGGTCATCAGTGCCTGTGACACACAAAGGCGTTCAGGCCGGACCCTTTCTCTGACATTACCCCAATGTCCGGGACCTTGGCTGCAGAGAGGCTCAATCTGCTGTGCTTCGTTGTTTCAGGCGGAAGAGTTTCGGGACACAGTCCACATGCTGTTGGAGTGGCTTTCTGAAGCAGAGCAAACGCTTCGTTTTCGGGGAGCACTTCCTGATGACACGGAGGCCTTGCAGTCTCTCATTGACACCCATAAGGTAATCCAGCCCCAGGGTGCAGTGACCCATGCTACCCACCAGGGTGAGGGCTGCCTCCTGCTTTTGTTTGGGAATTTCCAACCTCATGTGCAAAGGACTGGAACCAGAATGGGTCCAGACTATTGGTTTGGCAGGAATGAAAGGGAAAGGACTAGTGGGTTTTTTGATACCTTAAACATCATTCATTTGTTTTTACAAAAGTAATGTGTATTGGTTGTAAACAAGTGAAAACAGCGTGGTATCATATAAAGAAAAATGTGGGCTGTACCACCCCCTAGAATCCGCACCTGCACACAGCTTCATTTGCCTTTACTCACATTTCCAGTGTCAGACACTGGACCTCTTACCAAGCTCTATATAGAATATATATATCCAGAATATAATGCAGTCTTGAGGGCCATGGTCTGTCCTAATGAAGTGGGAAATTAATCAGGAGATTTTGATCTGGGCTTTATATGTGGTATTCTGTTGCAGATTTTTTTTTTCAGTATTTTTTAAATATCCATAGTGTTTTATAGTTGTCATTTGTCTAAGACTGTATTGTTTATATGCATGGAAATGAATAAAAACAGGATTTTTTTTTTTTTTTTTTTTTTTGAAGAAAAACTAAGAATAGGAAGAGGGTCATGCCTGGTGTGGGATAGGAGGTACCTTTCTGGGTCCCTATACCTTGTCATCTGTAGCAGAGAAAGTCATTGTTTTAATTTATTTGTTGATGCTTATTTATTTATTTTGAGAGAGTGAAAGCATGCTAGCGAGCATGATTGGGAGAGCGGCAGAGAGAGAATCCCAAGCAGGCTCCACACTGTCAGTGCAGAGCCCGACACAGGACTTGATCTCACAAATTGGGAGATCATGACCTGAGCCAAAATAGAGTCGGATACTTAACCGACTGAGTCACCCAGGAGCCCTGAGAAAGTCATTCTTGTGTAAACCCTTCACCTTTTCACGTCTTTCAGAACTGGGAACAAAGTGCCAGAGACACCCAAATGCAGGCTTGAGGTCTGTGTTAACACATAGAGGAGGGAAAAATGCATTGAAATCTTTTCCCCCTCACAGTGTAAACTAACAGTGCTGCTAGAGTAGATTTCTCAAGTTTTTGTTTTCAAATCTTTTTTGTTCAAGGAGTTCATGAAGAAAGTGGAAGAAAAGCGAGTGGATGTTAACGCAGCAGTAGCAATGGGAGAAGCCATCCTGGCTGTGTGCCATCCTGATTGCATCACTACCATCAAGCACTGGATCACTATCATCCGAGCTCGCTTTGAGGAGGTGGGTTCCTGGTTGCAGAGGGGACACCCCCGTGAAGCGGGTTTCTGGTGAGAAAATGCTACTGAGCTTTCCCCGCCCACCCCCAGATAAGGACTCTTTTCACCCCCCGTGAATATGTCAGTAAGAATTAAGTTAGCGTTTTAGTCATGACTTTTCTTGGTAATGAGCAGCAGTCTGAGAGAATCGCGCTGGTGTAGTGATGGTTTCAGTGATGAATTCCAGTGGACATGGTTTGGTATTTTTCCTTCCTTCACGAGAAGTCCTGTGTTTAATAGGATATTCATACTAGATTTGCTTCCAGGAGTGCTGATTGCTCATTCCAGCTCTGTCACTAGAGTAAGAGTGAGGCCTCTGGAGTATTCGAGTGTTCTTTCCCCTTAAAGTCATTGTTAGGATCAGATGGAAGAAAAAACTTTGGAAACAAAGGATGTGCTTGACTGAGAGAGGCGATGGATTTTCTTTCTCTCCCTAGGTCCTGACGTGGGCTAAGCAGCACCAGCAGCGTCTTGAAACAGCCCTGTCAGAACTGGTGGCTAATGCCGAGCTCTTGGAAGAACTTCTGGCATGGATCCAGTGGGCCGAGACCACCCTCATTCAGCGGGACCAGGAGCCTATCCCTCAGAACATCGACCGAGTTAAAGCCCTCATTGCCGAACATCAGGTATTGTCACCATGTCATGTGGCCGCGGTGTTTCCTGTGTTGCTCATGGAGCCCATTTCCTTTGCCCTGTGTATTTGTTTTTAAATGGCTGCTTATCATATTCATACAGATTTAGCAGCTTAAAACAACACACACTTACTCTCTTGCAGTTTCCATGGGGCAGGAGTCTGGGCCTGAGTTAGCTGGGTCTCCTTAGGATCTTACCAGGCCAAAATCTAGATGTCAGCCCCAGCTGCAAGTTCTCACCCAGGCTCATTCAGTTGTTGGCAGAATCTGATTCCTTGTGGTTATAGGACCAGGTCTCCATGTTCTTGCTGGTTGTCAGCCAAGAGTCACCATTAGCTCCCAGAGGCTGCCCTCAGGTCTCAGCCACCTGGCATGCTCACAGCATGGCAGCCTATGTCTTCACAGCCACCAGCAGGAGAGGGTCTCTTAGGTCCTTCTTTGGTATCCTGTGTGGCATTCATTGCTCTGACTTCCTGGTTTTCCTCACTCAGCTGTGAGCTCCTTGGAGTCAGAAGCCATGTCTTATCTCTTCAGGTTTCCCATACCTGATGAAGTAAGTGCCTTGCTCAGTTGTTTCTTGAAAGGAGTGAGACAGTGTACAAAGGCATCTGTGAATTGGTCTGTCCATCATGAGCTTGGGCTTTGTGAGTGAAGTTGCCTGATTCTGTCTCAGTCCAAGAAAACTCTTTAACTCTTTTCCCTGTTTGTGTCTGACAGATGTTTATGGAGGAAATGACTCGCAAACAGCCTGATGTGGACCGGGTCACCAAGACGTACAAAAGGAAGAATATAGAGCCTGCTCACGCGCCTTTCATCGAGAAATCCCGCAGCGGCAGCAGTATGTTTCTAGCCTCCTGTGTTAGGGTGTTTCCTTCCTGCTATTTGAAGATGACCACTTTCCAAGTCCCTATCAAAAAACTTCTTTTTGGGGCGCCTGGCTGGCTCAATCAGTAGAACATATGACTCTTGATCTCAGGGTTGTGAGTTCAAGCCCCACATTGGTTGTGGAGCCTACTTTAAAATCAAAATAAAAAAAACTTGCCCATTTTTTCAAAAACTGTATTGGATTTGAACTAAAATGTTTTTTTGAAACTCACTTTTTGTATACCAGCATGCAGTAACTATATTCCATTTTCTTGGACTGGCATAATTTTGAAGTGGTTGAAAAGATTCTACTGCAGTGGCCTTTCCAGTGTTTTGGTCATCAGTGCTAGCTGTTTACGTTTGTCTTGTGTTAATTTAATTAAAAAGATAAATCTGCTCCTCTAGAGCCACTGCTTTTTTTGGTTGAGTTGACATTTCCTCAGTTCGCTGAGGACAGAATTGATTTGAAGATATGAAATAAGTACTTGTTGGCTGGGAGGGAAGATCAATAGTTTTGAAATGAGCAGTCCTAATACATGAATATTGCCCATATTTTTTTTCGCATTTACTGACCGGATACCATTTTAAGGGTCTCCTAAGTTAACACATATGGCACTTTCTCTCTGTGAACTGACAAAAGCAGCTTTTCTAATCTCGTAGTTATTTTTCCTTTTAGGGAAGTCCTTGAGTCAGTCCACCCCTCCTCCCATGCCAATCCTTTCACAGTCTGAAGCGAAAAACCCACGAATCAACCAGCTGTCTGCCCGCTGGCAGCAGGTGTGGCTGCTAGCACTGGAGCGGCAGCGGAAGCTGAACGATGCCTTGGATAGACTGGAAGAGGTAAGGCCCTGCCAAGCATCCTTTCCTGGAGGGAGGTGACTTAACCTTCTGAGGCCCTCTTACTATGTGTACCTTGACCTACTTCTCTAGAAGGAGAGGACAGACCAGGGTGAGCCAGTACTGTGTCCTTCAGGCCCCCTAGGAGAAAACTCATGGGTGAGGAGACCACTCACAACAGAGTAGGTCATACATAGCACCGAGCTGTGGAAGGCAAGCAAGCAAGCGACCAGCCAGTCCATGAGGCTCTGGTCTGTGATGCGACCCTCCTCAGCACCTGGCTGTGGTCAAGAATCAGAAGCAGAACTTGGCTGAGTTACTTCCAGGTGTGCAGCTTATCACACTAACAACCATTATTGGGCCCTTTATGTAAAGGTGTAAGTTACACAATTAGGAAACAAGGGTAACTTTTATGACCTTGTGATTTCTCTGAATATTCACTAATGATGAAGAGCAAATCTTTTTGAAGTATCATTAACACCAACTTAAAAAAATCTAGTACTACACTTCCTAATTTCTAAAACAAACCTCTAATATCTTCTATATTTTTTTTATTTGTGCCTGTCAAAGCAGCTATGCCCGGAAGTGAGTGTTCTGTGTTTTTTGTTGTTATTTCTGTAGGTCAGTTGAGTTTTAAGCATATTTGGTTTTTGGCTTTTTCTTTTTTCCCTATTCCTTCCAACTTTGGAGTTTGAATGACCAGGGGGAGAACGGCTGCCCTGTCTCAGTCATTCTGAGTCTGTCTCACCAACGTAGTCCGAGCAGCTAAACCTCGCCTTGCCCACTGCTCAGGCCTGCTGTCCTCTGCCAAAGCCAAATATTTCACATGGAGGTCAGACGGGCAGTTTGCCCCCTCTGGCACCATTCCAAAGAAACATGCTTGCTGCACGCACGGGTTGGATTCTTAATGCTTCCAGCCAGAACTCAAATTTTCTCATCTCAGAAAATGATGGGAAACATGAGCCTTCCGACCTGGGCCTCAGTGTGACCACAGTTCTTTTCAAAATCACATAAGTGAGGAGTGCTAAGGACTTCTCTTCTGGGATAGAATCCATTCCCTTACATCTGAGAAGGTGATCCTTCGAAAAGTGCAAAGGGAAAGCAAGGCTGGTTCCACCCATTCTTGTTCCGCGTGCTCCATATTTTCCATGGTGGTTGTTCAGTTACCGTTCCTCTCACTGCTCCGCTATACCACAGCTCATGTAAACAATCACAGCTTTAAGTGAAGGACCCAGATTGTGCCTTCACAAAGAGCACGCGGATGTCATTGTTGATGCCCCTCCGGAAGGCCTGCATGGCTTTACTGAATGTCTGAAAGTTTTGGTATGCTCCGGGCAGATTTGAGAGCCAAAAGAATAAATCGTGTTGACACCTATGATTTCTCTCTAGTTGAAAGAATTTGCCAACTTTGACTTCGATGTCTGGAGGAAAAAGTATATGCGTTGGATGAATCACAAAAAATCTCGGGTGATGGATTTCTTCCGGCGAATTGACAAGGACCAGGACGGGAAGATAACACGTCAGGAGTTTATTGATGGCATTCTAGCATCCAGTGAGTTCACTCATACTTCCAAACATGGGTCACATCTGCATTCCTTGCACTTGGTAGAAGCAAGCGATATTCTGGCTAAAGAGTCTTTCTGAAGTTAAAGCAATAGGGTTAGGGAGGAAGTAATGTACCTGCTTATTATTAAAATTGGCCTATCATTTTGATGGAAAGAAGAATTTCATTTTGCTGGGAATAAAAAAAAAAGGTCTTGTTGACACAGAGTGGCAAGTAAAACCTGTTTGAGGTGTAGATTAAAGAGCCAACTTTAGTGAACGATGAGGTTCTAAGTAAAGTGTTTGAAATTCAAAATTTTTCATAAAACCCGTTTCTGACATCTGTATGCAGCTTACAAAATACATGATCTCAATTATTTTTAGCAAGAGAAATAATTGAGGCATAAAGTAGCTAGGTGACTTGCCAGGGCCACAGAGCACATCTCACAGCTGTGCAACTTTACATGGGTGGCCAAGGAAGGCCTATCTGCAGAAGTGATATTTAAGGGAAGAGAGGCAAAGGGAACAGCAGGTTCCAAGCGCTGAGGTGGGCACGAACTTGGCATGTTCTAGGAATAGAAAGATTAATGTGGTTGGGCTGTCATGATCTAGGGGAGTGGTAAGAGATGAAGTTGGAAAGGTCAAGAGCAGCCAACTCGTGCAGGGCCTGGTAGGCCTTGGGTGAAGAGAGCAGATCTGACCTCTGATCCTAGAGGCAGCAGGACAGTGGGAAACCACCAGAGGTTTTCACCTGAGGGACCATCTGATTCACATTTTAATAAATCACCCTGGCTACTGTAAATATTCACACTTCTTTGGGAAGCAGTTTTTCAAGAGCCTAAGGTAGTTGTCTAAACAGAAAAAAAACTTCATCCTAGTCCACATTGTCACTATTCTGAAATAATCGAAGTATCCAGCAGTAGTGGAGCAGATAAGTAAATTCTCATGGTGGATGGTAGGCCTGTGGGTAGTTGTAATATCACATCTTTCAATATACCTGAAATATTGCCTTTTTTTCTTTCTTTTCTTTTTTTCTTTTGAGTGGGGGAGGAGGGAGTCTATAATCAAAACACCAAAAACTTAACAGTAAGTAGTCTCTGGGTACTGTATCTTTATAACATTATATCTTCTAAGTGGGCATATATTATTTTTGAGCAAAAAGCAAGACATAAATGTTTTTTTCTTTCAAGAAGTATTTATATGCCCTCCAGCAAGCCAAGTAAGCACTGTTCATTAAAATGTTCCAAATGTGATTGCTTTTCTCCAGAGTTTCCTACCACCAAGTTAGAGATGACTGCTGTCGCTGACATTTTTGACCGAGATGGAGATGGCTACATCGATTACTATGAATTCGTGGCTGCTCTGCATCCCAACAAGGATGCTTACCGCCCAACAACCGACGCGGATAAAATTGAAGATGAGGTATGGGAAATAACTGTATTTTGAGCACATGTTTGACCATAGTGGTTGGGTGCAATGACCATATCAGCCCTGTGACTTAACTGTCACAAGATCATTATTTGGAGTCCTGTTTGGCAAATTCCCATTTGGAGGATGATTCCCCAGAGTATCTCTGGCTATTGAGCTCTCTCTTTCAGTCTAGATGACTTTTTACTCAAATGAGTCACATCTGTGGTTCCTCCCATGTTCACAGACTTACCACACCCATTCCAGTTCACAGACACCATGTTGCCTAGAACAAGTCCTCTCTCAGTCAGTCCTGGGCATTCTATGTCAGTATCCAGGAGCATGTGGTCTTCGAATAAAGCATTTAAGGAGTAAAATGTGAAGTAATGTTTAACACGGTGTATACCAACCAACCTTTCTGCCTAGTTAAAAATTTTCTCCATGTTGAAAATCTCATCCACCACATTGAAAATAGCAAATTCATTAGTAACACATGGAGATCTCAGGATTTATTGATCCTAGAAAAGGAGAGGTTAGCGGGGCAGGTCTTGGGTATGGCCTGGAACACCCCAGGACTGACCTCTGGGGACTCTGAGGCTCCTAGGTTTAAATTTAAAACAGTTCATAGTTTGCTGTACTTGGTTTGATTTTGATGCATGCATATTAGTACATTTTTCTGAAGGAATTTGGAAACAAATGTATGACCAACAAATGTGTGACATGTATTAATTTGGAATAAAGGATAAATGCATGTATCAAAAATCTAAAATATCTAAAAGAGACATAACAAATAGCTTTCTGTTTACATGTAAAAATCTTTGTTTCTCTGAAGAGGAAGTCTTGTTTTACCCCTCACACTTTTCTTTTTTTGTTGTTCACAACCAATAGGTCACAAGACAAGTGGCTCAGTGCAAATGTGCAAAAAGGTTTCAGGTGGAGCAGATTGGAGAGAATAAATATCGGGTAAGGAAGAGAAAACTAGTCCTTTGTGGTAGTTGTTCCTCCTATATGGTCCTTCCAGGTGAAAGTAACCTGGCACACAGCTGACCAGATGGTCCCACCTTCCCTCTACCAACGCTTGGAGGACCAGAGCCAGTAGGACTTAAGATGTGGTCACTCTCTGTAGGTTCTAGAGGTCAGGTGTCCTGCTGGGCTAAGCTTAGTGCCCTACATAGTCCCATCTGAAAAATACCGTCATATTTAGCTAACAGAGGCTTGTACTTGAGTTCCAGTATAGGAGACATATCGAAGTTCTCTCTTTTGCTGACCAAAGTCTTTAGGGAAATGGAAACACTTGTTCCATAAGATAAGGCAACAATTACCTGAAGACTGACGGATTACCCCAAAGTGCTGAGCATTGTGAGCCTGAGTGGCTCCCGAGCTCAGAGGGGGCTGGAGGAACTCTGTCAAGGTCCCAAAGGATGCTCTGTCTGCTCTGAGCTGATGCACTAAGGGGACGCCAGCCTCAGTAGTCTTCCCTGGAAGGCTGTGCTGAGTGTGGACATAATTGACCATGAATGATGCTGTGTTCTAGCTTCTTTTGGGACCTGGCTTGGGGCATAGGAGGGATCTGAAACAGCACTTCTAAATATAGTCAGCAGCTTATCTGGATTCTCTGAAGTCCTAAGGAAAATCTAGGATTGGTAAAGAGGGTTCAGATTGTACAGCTTTTTGTACTGAGTTAGAAACCGGGAATCTAGGTTCCATCAGTACGTTAAAGTGTCTTCCAAGTACACCAAAACCACCCTGGGCTGCTCGTTAGCTGGCGAGTGTTAGGTGATTGTGCCTTGGATCCAGTCCAGGGCATCTAGTTAATAAAACTTTAAGCAATCTTGTGCTTGCTTATTGCTTTTTATTTTCTTGTTGTTTTTTTAATGCCTTTGAGAGACATGAATTAACAAGAGCAATAGAGTGGAAAAGTTAGGTCTTAATTAATTTGTAAAACCACGCCCCTGTGGCAGGAGCTCTCGAAGAATATGCTTGAAGACTGGTAACGTGATTGCATGATTTTTGTTCCTTAGTGTTAATTTGACAAAATGTTCTGTTTTTTTTTTTTTCTTCCATTTCCTCCATCCTTTACTCTTTTGTCTATAGTTCTTCCTCGGCAATCAGGTACAGTGTGCCTTGCAACATTCTCCTCGGTGGAAATGGTCTGTGTAGCTCGTGCTGCCTGTTCTTTGCTGTGGGGAGAGGACATAATCTGAAGCATGCCTGGGTCACATCTGGTTGTCTTACCAAGTGGAGAAACTGCTAACAGGGCTGATATTGTAAAGCTGTCTTAGCAGCAGGATAGAAGTACGTTATTTTTTAAAGGAGATGAAATTTTCCATTTAAAATTAGATTGGTAAAAATGGTATTATGCTGGACTGAGTTTGAAGTAATGTGATTCAGGGGAATTTGAAGCTGTGGTATCAATCCAACGTGTTTCTAAAAGCAACCTGGTCTTATACTTCTGTTTTGGAAATCAGAATACCAAACAGCACAGTTCTGATTTATACCAGTCTTTTGACAGTTAACACGAATTTTATAATGTACAATAAATCAAAAAAGTCTTGGGGTACTTAAGTACTGCATCTATTTAAAGACCTTATTAATATTTACTTGTATTTACATGTTTTATAACTATAAGGTGCCTGAGAACTATAGTGTAGCAGTCATGATTGGCCATAGCCTCAAGTGTGCTGATTATGTCCAGCCAGCCAAAATCTCAGGGATCAAATTAGACTTGCAAGAAAAGATTAAATGCTTTTGACTCCGCTTGGTAATTCTAACCATACAGATCTTTTGAGGGCTCTGGGGTCCTGTGCCTTCAAATGGAAGGAAGTTGCATGGGTAAAGTCTGTCTTGTGATATGAAATCAGAACCACTAAGAGCTTATTTGAGGCCTTCAGTCAATATTAGGTTCTAGGTATTGCAACAGTCATTCACTCCAGTAACATTCTGGGCCAGTGGGAAGAACAGAGGATAGAAAGAAACTGGGTTTAAAATGTCATTGCATGAAAGTGCCAAGTCATACCTAAAAGTTGTACCTGTTTGCTAATAACCTGCACACACAGCCGGCGGGTCCTTGAAGTGGCAGTGACCTCCTCCTCTACTGCTCCACTGACAGTAAGGGTCAGATGAGTTAGCTCCAATATTGGAAACAGTCCTGGAGTTCATTTTGTGCATGAGGCACCTGAGACCCAAAGGATCCCATGCTGATAGTCACACAGCTAGTGTCAGAGCCACTGCAAGAACCCAGGTCACTGTAAGGGGTTTTCCAGTGAAGAGAAGGAAACAAGTTACTGTCACCCCAAGACATTTCTGGGGACTCTTCCTCACTGCCCAGCTTTGCCAGGTTTGCACAGCTCCCCATTTTTAGAGCTGCTATGGCCCCTTCTACTACTCTGGCCTCAACTCCCCCCAGCCACTTTTGCTGCTGGCTTGGATCAAACCCCCTTTTCCTTACAGCTCAGCAGAAACAAGTTAGAATCTTTCAGAGAGTACTTCAGAAAAAAAAATTAGGACTAAAGAGGAATGAGTCAAGTGAAGTAATTCTAAGCACTGACAGATAAAGTACAGGGCACAGTAATAGAAGGATAAGGTACTTCTTGGAGTCCCTTCCTGACTCACTGTGGAGGATGTATTGAGTTCCTTACTTCCTCCCTCTCCTCACCAAGCCAGAGAGAATCCCGACTAGTGACTCTGGCGTCACTGCTCTTGGTTGTGGTGGGATTCTCCATTCCTCTTGCTGTGCCTCCCCGTTTCTTCTGCTGGGCCAGCTGATGAGGGAGGCACCCTCAGAGGCCCAAGAGGCAGCTTCCTTCCCAGGACAGGACGTTTATTCCCTCACATCTCTGAGCACCCATTTTAGTGCTTTTTATATTACACCATGCTGTTGCTGTGGTCACTCTGTATAAAATCTTAACAACTGTAGATGAGAGATATAGTCATTCAAAAATGGAGTCATTTTCAAAGTAAAGGATTGGGGAGGGGGGTAATACTTTTCAGTCACCTTGCTGCCTATATAAACAGTGCACTTGAGCCAGTGCAGAGTAATACAGAGAATTACTGCAAATATATTAATTTTCAGGGAGGTTGGTTATGTGCCTTTCTCAAACATCCTTTCTGGCATTTTCAATTTTTATGCCTTGTTTCAAAGTTGTGGTTCTTCTTTATAAGTTTAAAAATGTAAATTAACTAATTAGTCCCTTCACTCCCCTGCCCCCACCCCAACCCCAGCATTCTCCTTGAATTAAATAATTTTAGGAATGCTATTTATCCAACCAAATGTTTGATTTTTGTTTTGGGATCTCCGCATGATTCTATTTTGTTGCCTCTTATTTTAGGAAGAGGGTAATTTATTCAGTAGGAAACTCCATATGTTAACGGGGCTAAGAAATAGGGATGTTAGGTGAGGAAAAAGGAAAAAATAAATATCAGAAAGTCATACTTGTCTTAATCTCTGAAATTGATTGTTGAATACTATATAATCATGGTAGATTAAAATTTTTTATTTTCTTCAACTAAATTTTTTAGTAAAATTCTATAATCATTTGTTTAGCTGAAGAAACTGTCTGCTTGGTGACCTCACAATTAGAGAATATAGAGGGCTTATTTCTGAAAACCTTGTGTGGAAAATCAGTTTTCCTTCTAAGCTCGTAATAATGATGGCTTTGCAAGGGTTTCCTTAAGGCTTGAAATAGTATTTGCTGTTCTTCATTTACCTTTTGAGCGCACTGTATTCAGAAGTTGACATATACTTTATGTCTACCATTTATGAAAGCAAACTAACGTAACAAAGAATTTTACTACTGGGTTTTAATTTGGGCAGAATGTTTAAAAGAACTGAGGTGAACTAACATTTGTCCATCCTCTGCCCTGCCCCACAGTAGAGGCATGACTACCAAAAGCTAACTTGATCCCAATAGAAAGACACTGGTCTTTACCTTGATATCTCAGCTGTTCCATATTTTAAATTCTTTTGTGAAAAATGCCAACTAGTTAAAATTCTCCTGCAGACTGTCAAACTGTCATGTGTCATGTCTGAATACAGTCTGCTCTGGGAAGAAGGCCTCGGCCTGCTCTAGGACACACTCACTCATCACTGTCCCCTTGGTCCTGCAGTTTGGAGACTCTCAGCAGCTGCGGCTGGTCCGCATCCTGCGCAGCACAGTGATGGTCCGAGTTGGTGGAGGATGGATGGCCCTGGATGAATTTTTAGTGAAAAATGATCCCTGCCGAGGTAAGGAACCTTCCTGAGCATAAATTACACATTAGGTACTCCCTCACCCCTGATCTTTATCTTTCATGCTTACACAAAGTGTTGGTAGTGGGTCTGTTTGGGTTTTACTTTGTTAAGCTACCTAGATGTCACTCCACCAGCATAGACTGGAACTTGAGGGTGCCTGAGTAGACCAAGAAGAGAAAGCCGGAGAGGTGGATGCTGTCAGGGGAGACAGGTCTTGAGATACAGTAACAAGAATTAGGAATTTATTGGCATCTTCCAGTGTTTTGGTTTGAGGTGTTAAATTAACACTAGCCTGGAAAGGAGCCTAATGAAGCCTCTGAAGTTCCTGGTTAGTGCTCCTGATTCCTATGCCGGAAACTCGGGGAGGGTGTTGGGCTCCTCCCATGCAGGGAAGGACTGCATCTCCCATGGCTAGGAGAGGGGATGATGAACACCTAGCCCTCAGCGCAGATGCTTCTAAGACAGGTGATCACTGAAGCAAGACGCTGGGGTGCTGAACTTGAAAGGGTGGGCATGCCAGCCCAAAGGCAAAAGAAGATGGGAAATTTCACGCGAACGATGGCAGCTGCAGCTACAGGCATGTGAGGGCTGCAACAGAGGAGAGGGGATCAGGTTCCGGTGGCTAAACCCTCTTCAACTGCGGCCTTTCCCTTTTCCTGCTGGCCAAGCTGCATGTGGGTATACATGAGGCTCCTCCACTGTCTGCCAGTTTGTCTTTCTTGACCAGTTTCTGCGTTTCCTGCTCTGTCTCTGTTTCTTTGTGTTTGTTTATTTTTTTATTCTAGTTCACCATCCTGGGAGTAAAATAAAGCGCTCTGATTCCAGCTCTTCGATTTCCAGTCAGTCTCCCATAGGTTGGCTTTTAAGCTTTGTCCCCCTAACCCACACCCCAGCCCACTGAGAATGGCTTTGCTTCTTAAACTGTGGTGCCTCTTGGCTCTGTGGCATCTGCTGCCTTTACGAATGCTTTGAAATAGCCAAGCCCTAGCTTTTCTAACTGTTATAAGTTGATGGAGCATAGAACCCTTCTGTTGAAACAGTACCCATGGAATTTGTTCAGAGTTTCTGTACATTTAACAAATACTTACATAGCTTTTTAGATGCCACACGCTGTTATAAGCAGTTTACAGATGATAACACATTTACACGGCTATGAGGTGCAGACCAATATTGTCTCCATTTTACAGAATAGGAAACTAAAGCACAGAAAAGTTAAATAACTTACCTGAGGACAGACAAGTAATAAATGGCAGAACAGGATTCAGTTCCAAAACAGTCTGGCTCTAAAGTGTGTGCTCCTGATCAAGGTGCCATGTGTCTCAGAGGCTGGCATACCCACCACCTCCCCTTTGTGTGTGTGGATTGCTGGTTCAGCCTGTGTAATTAAATTGGTGAGGCATATTTATAAACCTGGTAGAAATGTTTACAGTACAGTTACATAACTTCTTTGGAAGTGATTTATAGTCCTATTTTGAAGTGTTTAGAGCTAAAGGGTGCAGTTCTCACATGAATTCAGATATGCCCATAAGTAGCTTCTTTTATTTTAACTCATTCTGCAATTACTCCAGTAAACAAAAATAATTTTCGTTAATTAAAAAAAAGTTAATTTTAAAAGCACCTATTCTGATAAAAACTTGAAAGTGTTTAATCAGTTTTAGAAGTTACTATGTTGCAAACTAATTTCCTTGATATAAAAGTCCTCTTTCATGGTTTTACATCAGGAGCAGGAGCAATGTATATATAGGATTTTAACCATAACTCAGTAAGACAACATTATTTTTTTTCTAAACCTATTAGTAAGATTTTGGGGTTTTTTTTTTTGTTTGTTTGGTTCGTGTTTTTTTTGGGGGGGGGTCTTGTGTGATTGGACTAAACAAATAGAAGAGATACTGCATGTGACATTTTGGAATCTGGTTGCCTGTTTGCTGCCTGCTTTACTTGCTCTGTTTACAATAACTTTATGCTGATGGCCAAGGGGAACACTGCTTGCATTGTCCTTACATTAATAGCTAAAAACTGGAACCCCAAGAAAGTTTGGGAGGGCCGTCTAGTACCTGTATTCTGTGGAAAATAGTAGCCTTTTCAGCATCCCTTGGAGAAAACAAGGTAAGGCTTTCTTCTATGCCTCTCCAGGAATGACCTCCTAGCACTCAGTAATCCTCTCGATTGGGCTGATTGCAGAGTACAGAACTGCCCAGCAGTCTTAGTTATCATAACTCTACCAGTGACAGGATGAGTATTTCTAATCAAAAAATTGCACTAGGAGGTGAACACTTATGGGCTGTGGTGGATGTAAGAAGTGACTGGGGAGGGCGTGAATATCACAGAGGAGAGTTCTTGAAGCTATCTAGGATTCTGTGAAGATTCATGTGGCTTCGAGAAGCACCACTTAGGGTAGATTTTATATTCATTTGTGTTGCATTTCCTTGGCTGTCTAGACCATAGAGAATGTTAGACTGAGGATAGAACAAAATTTATGACAGTATAATATTAACACACAGTCATTTGTTACCTCCTGCTACATAGCTGCTTAAAAAGGTGAGTGAGAGAGGCACCTGGGTGGCTCAGTCGGTTGAGCATGACTATGGTTTGTACTCATGATCTCATAGTTCGTGGATTCGAGCCCTGTGTCAGGCTCCAGGCTGACAGTGCAGAGTCTGCTTGAGATTCTCTCTCTCCCTGCTCCTACCCCACTCACTCTTCTGTCTCTCAAAATAAATTTAAAACAAAAAGTAAGAGAGGAGCACCTGGGTGGCTCAGTCAATTAAGCATCAACTCTTGATTTCAGCTCAGGTCATGATCTCCTGGTCATGAGTTTGAGCCCCACCTAGGGCTCTGTGCTGACAGCGCAGAGCCTGCTTGGGATTCTCTCTGTCTCTGTCTCTCTCTCTGAAAATAAACTTAAAAAAATAAAGTGAGAGAGCTCTCAAACCGCACATTGCTTTAGCCAAACATACAGTGAAAATATTCAACTAGGTAGGTTCCCAACATTGCCAAAATTGGAGGTTTCAGTTTCTGAATTCATCCATGGCAAAGGAGATCGTGATGTTTTGGATAGAGATGAAAACAGTGCCCTGCCTAAGAACAGATCTACTTTTAGGGTACTATATATGCTTTTGAGCATTAGACAAATTAGTTCCTCCAAATAAGTGGAGATCTAGAACACATTCATGAAGATTTAAAAGACAATTTGGCTTAGAACTGATTGTTTTCCTTTTCTTTTTATTGTAAAATATACATAACATAAATTTACCATCTTAACTATTTTCTAAGCGTTCAGCAGCATTAAGTACATTCACACTGTTGTGCTACCATCACACATCCACAGACCTCTTTTTATCTTGTAAAACTGAACTTCCATATCCATTAAACAGGAGCTAAGAACTCAATTGTGACTGGCCAGCCTGTTCTAGCCAACATCATGTGGCCAGCCTAAGTCCCTTAGAAAATGGTGGCCCCTTTGGTGTTGAAAAACTAGAATGGTTGCCTTCGGGCCCTGGTCTCCAATATGTGATCTTCAAAAAATTACAGTTAAGTGTTTTTGGAAAACACTGGCTTAAAGCTAAGGCAGGTTTCTTTACTGTAGGTCTCCCTAGAGCTCACAAAATGCTAATCTCATTAAGGCTCTTCCAAAGGGGGAAGGTGTTTATTAAGCTCTTTTTGTAGGAACCCTCTCAGAAAACCTTAGTTTGGGAAATTCTGCTGTAAACAATGGAAGACCATGGAAGGATTTTGGGCCATTTAGAGTTACCAGGTTTTTATTTAGAAATTCAGTTCTAGGGGATGAGATGAGAAATGAGACCAGTTGGAAGCCTGTTATATCCCGTGCATGGTGGAGGAGATAGCCCATGATCCACATAAGTGTAAGGAGGTTTGGGGGTGTGGGAATGCACTGGGGATTTGATGAGCTTTAGAGGATAGAATCAGGAGGCCAAACTGCCGTCAGGAAGGAGAGACCTACACTACCCCCCTGGTTTCTGGCTCTGATCATGTCTAATCAGTCACTGGGTATAAGATTCTGTGATCCAGCAAAGGGTCTGCTCACGGGACACATTTGGAGTCAGGCACGACTGTATGATGGCAATGAGGTGTCAGGTCGGTGAGCTCATCGCCACCGGGTTAAAAAACTGAGAGGGAGAACAGGACTACAGACAGAAGCAGGGGACATCAGTGTTTGATAATGGGCGGGAAGGAGGAAAAGCAGGAGAGAGAGTGTCCTGGGAGCCAAGGGAAGAGAGTATTTCAAGACAAGAGCAGTTATCCCCCCACATGGAAATTACAACAGCAGAGAGGTGTTTTTACTTGTCAGATTATTAGATTTTTATCTGTACATGTATATGTGTGCACATGTGAATAACAGCATTAGCCAGAAGGAAGTAATTTCAGTATACTCCTGCATTATTTTGGAGAGGGTATGTTGGTATAAAATTTGGGAGATCAATTGAGAAGTATCAAAAATCTTGTGTGCATCCTTTCTCCCCAGAAAATGCACTTAACAGAAATTTATCCTAAGGAAATCATCGATATGCACAAAAACCTTTTACGAGTAGTTTGTCACGACATTGTATATGATGTTTAAGAAATTGTAAGCAAATTAAAAATATAACTAGTAGGGTTGGTTAAATAAATTGATGTCCATATGATGAAATAAGGCCATGCAGCAAGACCTGTCAAGCATGGAGGAATGCTCCTGATGTTTTTGTATTAAATTATATATGTACACATACACAGTTGTGCACAGGAATAAAGACACACCATCATTGTAAGTGATGTCCCTTAGGTTGTAAGATGAAGGAATTTTTATTCTCGTTGTACTTTTCTGTATATTTCAACCTTTGTACAGTTTAAAGCTATCAGTAATAACTTGGCAGAGTGATTTAGGTGCTGTGGTGGGGACGGGAGCCTGAGTGAGGTAAGGGACGAGTGGAGAACCGCTAGTGTAGATGAGGATGTGAGGAGCGTGGGGCGGGGAGAGAGCTCAGGTGGAGACGTGGCTTCTAGTCCTAGCCCTACCACAGCTCTCCTTGACCTCAGCCTTGTGAGTGCTTCAGTTCCTTTGTCTGTGACAGGGATGCTAACAGGTCCCTGGTGACAGTCAAGTGCCCTACTGCATGTGATCACATTCTGTAAATTGTGCAGTGCACGAGCAACATGATATCATATCATTACATTTTAAATGTAATGCTGTGGCGCTCACCTGAGGTCCTGCTTCAGAGTCTTCCTCTTGTATCACTCTGTTGTTTTTGTCTGGGGGAGCCAGTGCACAAGTAAACTGTTAAATGTTTACTAGGTTTAAATTACACGACTGAAGTTCTGTACAGCCCAGGGACATAAGCATTTCTTTTGGGGTGAATCCTCAGCTAAGTAATGATTTTTATTCATCACTATTATCTTAGTGCCTTTGTTGTGTGTCCACTGTTACGCTGGGCACTTCAGCAAACACAAAATAAAGAAATGTAAGTCCTGAACCCACAGTTATTAGTGATGAGAACTCTTACTGAAGTTCCCATGTTAGTGCTGAAGGAAATTCTCTTGGAGAATCTTTAGTGTAGACACAGGGGAAAACACTGAAGTCCAGAAAATGCATGAGTAGAGAACCCAGGGACAAGGAATGAGCCTTGAGGGGCACATGCTGTTGGGGCCTGAGGAGGAAGGAAACAGCGTTCATAGGCCATCGAGACAATGGGATCAGCCGGAGGAAACTGAGGCCCAGGGCAGGAAGACCTGGTTGGTAGCTGAGCCTAGATTGTAACTCAGGTTTTGATACCCACATTGGCCCTTTTAACCTGACGCTTTGATATGTTATGTCATAATATATTGAGAAGAATTTGATCTAGGAATTTGGTAATACACTGCTTGGACACCCATGAAACCTGATTTAAAATCTCATTGTACCAAAATTCCTCAGTTCCCTTGAAGACCTGCAGGTTTGGGCAGAAGAGGGGGGTGGGCACAGGTACCTCAAATCTGCTAAACCCATGGTTCCTGGCCAGAGTGAAAAATCTTACTAGAAAAGAATGACAAACATTTTGTTTATAACAGTTCTTTTCCCAAGTTTCACCAGAGGTCCTGTTGTTCAGATCTATCTAGCGTATTCTAAAAAGTGAACAGTTTAGGATAGATGAAGGAGGGAGGAAGTTATTACAGGATAAACCCTTTTGGTGAGAAATAATCTAAGGACATATTCCAGAGGAATTATTTCTTTTAAATTAGCAGTGTCTTTCACATTTAACATTTACGTTGGTCATCCTTGGAATCCTCTGACTGAATCCAAATTTTAAGTTCTGGTTATACAGCTCCAGAAAACCATGGGACAGCACCTGTTGGCCTTCAGAGCAGTTTCCAGATCGCCTCCCACCTGACATTCCTGCCACTCACCATTGTCCCTTAAGCTTCTTGCCGCTTTCAGTTTTTGATCTCACATTTCTCACTGGCAAGTTTTGTGCATGGTCTCAATCTTTCTCTCTCTCCTCCCACATGTTTACTTCTTAATGATTTTATCCCAGTCCTTTTACCATCCTGAGTTCCTGGACCGCTTCCCTGAGGATTGTTAGCAACTGAATTCAAATAAGAGTCTGGACAATGTTGATTGCAATGATCTGTTTTTCTCCACTATCCTGCAAAAATCTGAGCAAAAAGTACACATGTACTATGAGAGAGAAAAGAGGGGTTTTGATCTAATGTCAGAGGTTTGTGCACTGCTGCATCTGCTTTCTTTGACCCGTTACGGTGTGCTTACCCCAGGGGACAGTGACATGGCAAGATCATTACCACAGAATGAGATGCTATCTCTTATATAAAATTCTTTATCATGGCAAACCAATGAGGCTTATTACTTCATTGCTATGGGTAAGAATCATGACAGACTGACAAATCATGAATTTATTTTAAAAGAATCCACAGATAGTACTAAATCTATAACTTACATAGCTGTTATCATGGGGTCAAGCAGCTGTATGACCATCAAAGACACATTTTTTTTTTTTTTTTTAAGATTAACTGACATTGTATGTGTGTGTTTGTTCCTTTTTAGCACGAGGTAGAACTAACATCGAACTTAGAGAGAAATTCATCCTGCCTGAGGGGGCATCCCAGGGAATGACCCCTTTCCGATCACGGGGTCGAAGGTCCAAACCATCTTCGCGGGCTGCCTCCCCCACCCGCTCCAGCTCCAGTGCTAGTCAGAGTAACCACAGCTGTACATCCATGCCGTCTTCTCCAGCCACCCCAGCCAGTGGTACCAAGGTATGTACTGACACTGACCTCTCTTATGGCCTTTGTCCCTGTTCCCATATTTACAGAAGTTTGGTGTTAAGTGCAGCCTCTGAACGCCTCCAGCCAGGAGAGGAACATGAAGATATACTGACCAAGCTCTACCTAGACCAGCCTCTCCAGGCCCCAGTAGAGAACAGGACCTTTAAGATTTTACTTTGAAGGACATTATTAAAATATGAACTCAGATCGTTAAGTCAGAAACACTTCTTTCCACATAATCTCCCATCCAGAATTACTAATTTTGGAAATCCAGGCACTCTCTGTGCAGCTGAAGCCAGCGAATAAATTTGGTTGTTTTGATGGGTTACTTATGAAGTATGCTGTTGCCTTTCTGCCTGGTCCCTTTTATCCTGTTAAACTGATGCACGTTTTGTTTTGTTTTCTGTTTCTTTAAAATTCAGTGTCTTCTATTTATTTTTTGTGTTCCCAATTTGCTTCTTTTCTGTTCCATTTTCAATTGTTCCCATCCTTCCCTTTGGATTTCCGTTTCGCAGACTCCACTTCAGTTCCCTCGCTGTTATGACAAACCCTGGTTGGTAAACAGTAAAGCTGGCACCCCTGTCAGGGACAGCCATTATCCTGACCTCCAGCTGCCCAGCCCCGAGGTAGAGTATGGTTTTGCTGACTAAGGACACGGTCACGACGAGGCCCTCGCTAATATGCCAAGAACTGGATCGGCTCCTCTTCCTGACACAAGTCCATGCTCTTTTCCATCTGTGTGGTGCTTGCTCTCACAGCCGATTCATCTAGTCAAGTGCTTTTCAGGGGTTTCTAACTCGGATTCACCAAAATTGGAGATAAACAAGAGATGCCTGAAACTGGATTAACAACTTGCTGCCAGTGTTTAGAATGATGTTTTTCCAGGGTGATGAACAATTGGCATTCCTGGTGATTTGTTGATGGATATTATTCATAAAACTCGGGCCTCTTGGAGTCTCCAAACCTCAGATACACAGACGAGTTATGAACACTTGAAATTCAACTACGGTGCATGTTCAGCAGTGTTTTCTATCTTTGCTAGAACAGAAGAGCGGCTGGCGTCCCCTGCCCTGAGCCATGTCCTCAGGGTGGTTGATACTGCCAAACTGGTGTGAGGGGCGGGTGCTGCCTTCTTCAGCCAAACACTGCATCAGCGAACACTGCTCCAAGGCTCAGATTTTAACTTCTGAATTTAAGTCATGTGGATGTGTGACTAGTGGCCTAGTCACTTGGGTGTCTGAAGCCTTGATTTGAATACACATGCTGGCAGTTAAGCATGTTTGAGTGCAGTCATTAAAATGCCCAAAGCATTTGTGGAAGAGCA
Source organism: Herpailurus yagouaroundi (assembly GCF_014898765.1). NCBI lineage: Eukaryota > Metazoa > Chordata > Mammalia > Carnivora > Felidae > Herpailurus > Herpailurus yagouaroundi. The sequence goes on from NW_024412388.1 coordinate 30,637,732, forward strand.
GTGTTTCAGAAACAAAACATGGGCTAGTGGCTTGTCTGATAGCGGGAAAATTTGCATTCTAGCTCCTGCTGGGAAATACTGGTTCCTTGTGCCTCAAAAGATAGCATTGCCTTCAGTCATGCAAAGCTTCAGCCCCAGAAGGCGAAGGCAGGAGATGTGAGAAGCCAGTGCCTGTGAATGGGCTGCTGCTTTGGGATTCATCCGCTCTGAGCTAAAGCTCCAGTTCAGAAATCTGTCTGGTTTAGAACATGATCTGGGGACCTCCTGCCACCAAAACCCCAGGACTCTACCTGCTTATCTTGCTTTCCTTCTTCCTTAATGGCTCCAGTTTCATGAAAGTCTCAAAAGTTCTAAAATTTTAAATGTATTTATAAAGTACAAAATGCTCACGGGATTCTAATAGATCAGCCTTTTTGTTTCATCTTAAGGTTTTACCTTTTGCTCATTTCGAGGTTTCATCTTTCCTTACCTGTGGGTATTTTCTACAGGCCGCTTCCCTACGTGGACTCCAGCCCAGGGCCTCCAGGGCTGCGGTCTCGCCAGCGGCATGCTCACGAGCAGTAGCTTCTGAAACTGGTGCTCCTCCTCCTGTGTGGGCCAGGAGCGTTTGCGCTTGACCGTTAATCACTTTCTGTCGCTTTTGCTTTTTTTCCCTAAATTAAATATGAGAAACACAGTGAAAACAGGTTGCTTTACTCTTCCATTTGTATGAACATCTTAAAGGTCCTGGAAAACAGTTTACACAATTTATTTCAAAGAAAAATTAGAATAGTGTTATGGTATGAGTGATATTTAAAACAGACTTAAAAATTCTTAATGAGGACTTCCAAATTAAGTCTACTACTGTCTTAAAACAAAACACTCAAATGGGAAATGTTTCTCCTGCTGGTAGCAGTAGTAATAACGTGTATCTGTCCAGCTCTTTTTCCATTAGGAAGTGCTTCTACACATGATTTATTCATTCGGCAAGTTTTTATTGAGCCCCTCTTCTGTGCCAGACACTGTTTTAGGTGCTGAGGATGTGACAGTGAACAAAGTCCCTGCTTTCATGGAGCTTACACTTTAATACAGGCTAGACAAACCACAAACAAGGATATCTATCGTATGTCAGGTGGTAATGAGTGATATGCCAGAAAATAAAGCAGGGGAAGAAAATAGAAAGTTAGAGTGTCACTCTAGTAGTGAGGCAAGACCTCTCTGATGGGTCATTCAGCCAGTCTGCCCAAAAGAAACAAGGGAGTGAGCCACACAGAAACAGGGTGGGAGGAACAGTGAGGAGACCATGGTGGCTCAGTGGATTGAAAAAGAAAGAGTGTGCTTATCTGCAGTTTTTCCAGTGAGGGAAATGGACTGAAAGATCTTGGTTTGACTGAAGTTCCTGCACCCATCCAGTGAGAGAGGTTGGAGTGATATTGGCATCTCCATATGAAATATTTAGAGCTAGAACGCATATTTGAAATTTCTAGCCCCAACACTTCGACACTCAGGATTATTTGGATTTTTTTTTGGCCATTTCTGGTGGAAATTTGTCAGGAACTTTCTAGTAGAAATATAGAAGACATGAAATTTTGAATTGGAACATAAGACCTTTTCTGGGGTGGAATCCTCAAACTATATGACCTAGGACACTTTCAAAAATATTTGTTTTCCTGGACTTTTAATTTGCTTTTCAATCAGGTGTAAGGAGGCTTAAATAGACCTTTTCAGATTGAATTTCAAAAATTTCACCTAGTAAACAGAACTTGTTAAAAAAAATTTTTTTTAAGGTTATTCCATCAACAGGGAGCAAGCTGAAACGACCAACCCCAGCCCTTCACTCTAGCCGCACATCCCTCGCTGGTGATACCAGCAATAGTTCTTCCCCAGCCTCCACAGGTGCCAGAACAAATCGGGCAGGTAAGTGCCTGCCCCCATCCATGTGCACTGGGGTGAAAGGGGAAGGGGAGTGGCCAGGCTTAGAACTGGGGGACAGCAGCCTCTGGGTGGTGCTTCACTGCTCCCCAAGGAAAGCAGATAATGAGAGCAGCACACAGATGTGATGTCCAAAGAGAGACCTGCAGATTTTCTGCTACTCTTTCCTTTCCCTCCTGCCACTGTAGCTGCCTGCAGCCATGCCTTCTGAGAGCAGATGTGTCCACAGCTAAAGCCAGGCCCCTGTTCTTGACCAGAAATGACTGTATTTGAGAGAATCTAAAAGGCAGAAGGGACCTCCTGAAGTGGGCTTTTCCTCAGAAGGCCACCCAGTGTTGGGGCTGGCAGTTGGCTAGTAATTTTTCCAACATTCTGCATTTATTATAGCCACTGGCAAGCAGAGAACATCAGGGAAAGATCACATCTGTTCACCTGTTGATATTCCCCATGCGAGTCCAGGAATTGGCCTCATTTCTGGCTTTCTGTTTGCCTGCCCGACCCCCCACCCCTGCCAGCAGGCTCTCTATGCCCAGGTGACTGAGCAGCCCCACTCGGCACTACTCTGGGGGCACAGGAGGTCACTGTGCTGAGAGAAGCTGCTGTCTAATCCTCAGGAGGCAAGCTTCTCAAGCGGAATCACAAAGCCCGAAAAGGTTTCAGTGGCTGCTGTGTAGATGAAAAGATGGGGTCCAGAAAGGCTCTGATCTGCCCAACATCACACAGCATATCTGGTGGTATTTACATCAGAGCCCTAGCCTCTGGTCGCTTGTCCTCACCACCCCCTATGTTGTCTCTATTAAGTCTGCTGCTTTATTCTCAAATTCCAGACCCTAAAAAATCAGCCAGTCGCCCTGGGAGTCGAGCCGGGAGTCGGGCCGGGAGTCGGGCCAGTAGCCGGCGAGGAAGCGATGCCTCTGACTTTGACCTTTTAGAGACGCAGTCTGCTTGTTCAGATACTTCGGAGAGCAGCGCTGCAGGAGGCCAGGGCAGCTCCAGAAGAGGGCTAAACAAGCCTTCCAAAATCCCGACCATGTCTAAGAAGACCACCACTGCCTCCCCCAGGACTCCGGGTCCCAAGCGATAACACTGTACAAGCACCCCCAAGCCTCTATCCACTTTGAAGCCTGCTCCGTACATTGGGTGTATATTTATTCTGAACAGGAGAAGTTATATTGTTAAAAGTGTAAAAGAATAATTGTGTTATGAAGCTGCCTTATTTTTTTTCTTTTTGTAAGTTACTATTTTCATGTGAATATTTATGTAGATAAAATTCGCCTCCTGGTAACCCTGTAATGGATGGGGCCCAGAAATGAAATATTTGAGAAAAACAAGTGAAAAGGTCAAGATGAGAATGTGTATTAAAAAAAAAAAAAAAAATGCCTCTAAATAGGGTTTCTGCGCGGTGCAGGGTTGTAAACCTGCTTTATCTTTTAGGATTATTCCTAAATGCATCTTCTTTATAAACTTGACTTGCTGTCTCAGCAAGATAAATTATATTAAAAAAATAATAAGAATCCTGCAGTGTTTAAGGAACTCTTTTTTTGTAAATCACAGACACCTCAATTAGCAAGAACTGAGGGGAGGGCACTTCTAATCGCTTTTTCCAATGTTTTTAATGCTGTGTGATTTTAGCTGAGGAGAGGGAACCTCCTCTAGGTAATGTTTGCACATGATCAGCAGAAGGAGTTCATCGCAATACTCTGAATCCTGTTTCAGTACTGGGTGTTTAAAGGACCATAGCTGCTAGAATTCAGGGGTAAATGTGACTGTTGCGAAGATGTCAGAACATTGGGGTTTTTAAGAGTCCTGGTTTGTAACTTTCTATTCAATCCAGCCACCAATAACTCCTGTGCTCACCAGGACCCAGGCCCTTGGCAAGGGGACACTCCTTGGTGGCACTGTGAATTACAGATTTGTTTATCTGCATTTTTCCTATTTATTTAAATGGTCGATCAACTTCCCACAAACTGAGGAATGAATTCCACGAGCTTATTCTGAAAATGTGGACATAAGACAAACATTTGCTCGTCCTTTAAAGGAGTTCACCAGCACACTTGTTATCAAGTCCCGTTTGCTTCCGTCTTTTTTTGTGCGTAATAAAGTCAACTGACCAAGTGACCATGAAGAGGGGCTGTCTGGGGCTCCCGTTTTTTAGCTGCTGTTCCTCTTCAGCTCCGACCATGTTGCTGTGTAATTATCTCAATTGGTTTTAATTGAGGCAGAAACTGAAGCTCTACCAATGAACTGTTTAAAAACAAGACACACTTTTGTATTAAAATTGCTTGCAGTAACAAATTTGTATTTCCTGATTTTCTTCTCAACTATTATATATAACATGTTACTCTGGGTATGATTGTGTTTTAGATACTTAAACGCATTATTCAGATCAAAACAATCTTGGTGGATAAATTAAGGAGCTCATTAACAGATTTTTTTTTCCTGTTTATTTCATCCTTGTTAATTTTAAAGCAACAAAGAAATAATCAGACTATTGTTAATGTAAATCTATAGCATATCTGCTCCACTTAGGTGATTACACAAATAGCAATATGTAAGAAAACTTCTGTAGTAGAAATCAAGAGATCCTGGGTTTGAGAGGATGGGGCTGATTTCCCACAGTATGCTGAGATATCTGGTTAAATGACAGAATTTCAGAAGTGGATGCCAAATTGGTCACCAAATCTAGCTCCTTTCTTTTGCAGATAGAGACACCGGGGTGGGAAAGAGGGTTATTTGCCTGAGATCACAGAATTAATAAATGGCAAAAAATGGACCTTGAATCAAATCCTTGATTCCCTACTCAAGTCTGGCATTCCTATTTCCTCCAGCCCCTATTTGGCTTTATAATAATTAGAACAGCCAAATATTAATTCTAACAGAAGGAATTAGGCTAAGAAGTAAAGAAGACTTAAGAGGTAGGTAAGGGGTTCAAACTCAGGCTACCAGTGTTTCTGACCATTAGGCCATACTCCTCATGTGATCAGGAATTTGGTGAGATGCGTAGGTGTTTGCCAAAGCTGTTTGAGGCCAGATATCTGGATTAAAAACAATCCATCTTAATGGATTCTGAAGGAAGTGCTTACTCTGTTCCCCCTGGAATTAAGTAACTTCAAGCTGCCAGAACTGTGTAGGATAGTGTTTTCACCCAAATTTACTTCCCCTCTAGGCCTCCTGGCAGTGGAAGCATATTTAAAACACTTGACCTCCATCCTTTTCAGATTCTGGACTGTGATCGTTTGCTGTTGTTTTTACCAAGTAATTCCGATTTCTCTCAGCCTGTGCAACAAAGGTCACCTAGTAGTGGAATCTATACAAAGTGCATTTCCATTTAACAAACACCCATATGCAAGGCCATGTAGAGAATGTAAGGGTGCCAGAAAAAATTACAGTTCTGGGATACAGGTGCTAAACACGTGATACAAATTTGGTGTCTGCTGGGTAGCGCTACACAAGTCCCTGGGGTTTTCAATGATGCAGTAACAGCTGACCATTATTGACTGTGATAGGCCTGTGCTAAGTGCTCCGTGTACAAGCCAGCTACTGTGACCCCCATTCACAGATGAGAAACAGCCTGAGAGGTTCAGTAACGTGCCCAAGGTCACAGCGTTACCAGGCGGCTGGGAAAGCCCTTGTTTG
>NW_024412388.1:30673278-30685977 GCF_014898765.1 Herpailurus yagouaroundi
TCCGTCTTGGTCGGCCCAGAACAGTAGTTGCCTTAGAAGTTGTTATCGGGTGGCAAGTGCCTTGAGGAGTAACAGCACTGAACACGAGGATGGACCTAGGATTCTAGGTCTCTCCTGTTCTGTGATCGTTCACTGGCTCACAGCTGGGAGGGGAGACAGATGGCAAACAGCTAATGGGGACAAGATATGATCAGGGACGTTACAGGAGCACATGGGAGGAGCAGAGGGGACCCCAGAGGGGTGGTGCGGCAGAGGGACTGGGCACACCATGTGCTGGAGACCAGTGAGCGGGTCATGGCCTCTGAGGGGAGTGAATGTGGAGGGAGGGAGTCAGCTGGTGCGGGGAAGGGGTGAAGGGGGGCGGGGTGGGGAACATCTACAGGTTAGCGCCAGCACGGGCTGCAGAGGATGGAGCCGGGGAGGGTGAGCAGCTGGAGACTCCGGGGTCGGTGGGACCTGGGAGTCGTGGGAGAAGGCCGCGGTACTCACACCTGACTGCCGTCCCTCCCCTGGCCAGGTGCACCTGATGAAGCCGGACGCGGTCCCCAAGGCGTGCTGTGCCCCCACCAAGCTGAGTGCCACCTCCGTGCTCTACTATGACAGCAGCAACAATGTCATCCTGCGCAAGCACCGCAACATGGTGGTCAGGGCCTGTGGCTGCCACTGAGGCCCGGCCCCGCTGCTGCAGAGCCTCCCGCCTGGATCAGGCCCCTCTCCAGACGCAGGAAACCCTCAAATGCCATCACAGCTCAGGTGGGGTGGCAGAAAGGACCCCTACTTCCATCCCTGCCAGGGTCTCCCCAGGTCCCTCTGCCCCCTCCCCCCGATGTCTGCAGACTGGCTGGCCTGATGTGCACAGCAGCCTCCGAGGCATGCTGACTGCACTGTCTTCAGCTCAGACATCCTGTCTTAGGACCTGTCCTTGGCCATCCCCAACCCAGACTGTAGCTGACCCGGGCCTGTCTGAGGAGCATCTGGAGTGTGAGCTTAGCTGGCTGGGCTTTGAGTGGGGAGAAGGGGGTCTGTCCCTCTTTATAAGCACCACACTGGGAATTTCCAGGGCACAGAGATGCAGTTGTGCTCAGTAGTGCATTACTGGGCTCCTAACTTGGCCCACTGGCAGCACATTGGAAGAAGAATGAGCTGGTTGAGCCTCATGCTAAGACTGAGGGTGACAGGGATGTTTTATGGCATATGTCTTCCCCTCCTTGGGAAAGTGGTTTGATGCCCCCACCCCAACCCAGAAGCAAATAACCTTGGGGGCTTCCAGTTTCCCCTGCCTTTTTTCCATGTGAGGCTTAGCACTGACACAAAGCGAACTCAGTTTCCCCACACTAAGGAGCAACCCATTCTACCCACAGCATGGTGCTTGGGCCACCTCGGGCCAGGCACAGGGCAAGGAGGGAACTGTCTGTCTGCTAGAACCGAGGAGTTAAGAACAGGCTGCTCAACAGTCTATACCACATTGTGTGCCCAGAAGCACTGTGCTGTTTCTTGAGGCCTGTGAACCAAAGGTCCCTGTCCCAAGGGAATGACAGGCAGTAATTAGGCTGACCTGGGTGAAGGTTCCCGAAAATCGTTATTCTCCTCAGAGCAGCTGCCATAGTCAGTTGGGAGTGTCTGTTTGATTTCTGACTTGCTAAGCCTGTAATTTACCTGCTGGAGCAGACAGAGTTCAGCTGCCCGAGCCCTGAAATACTGTGTCATTAAAAGCAGATCCTGGGCCCGCCCAACCCACAGGCACAGCCCAGCCGAGGCAGAACCACCCCTGTGCCCAAGGATGCGCATCTCTGCCATCACTCTGCACCCTGAGGAGGGGCCCCAGGACAGCAGGCGGGGCCCCAGGACAGCAGGCGGGGCAGCAGTTGAGGAATCTGGGGCCCTGCTGCAGGACAGCAGCCCCTCCACGGGGACCTGGAAGGGACTGTGGAGCAAGTACAGAGGAAGAGACCCTCCCCGTGTACACAGAGGGCAGGCCCAGACTGTCTGCAAAGTGGGGAGTTCCCTATTAGCCTGGGGCTTTGAGCTCTGGCTGGCAAGGGACTGAATCACAAAGTGGCTGGAATGTCGGGAGACCTGTACTCTGGTTCCAACTCAGCCACTGATGGGTTTGGTGTCAGGATAAGTTCCCTTCCTGATTCAAGCTCCAGTTCCTCATCTGTGACACAAGGATATAAGCCTACTTCCTGCCTGAAACGCTGGCTGTCTCCTCTGTCACAGAGCAAAGACAGCCTGAGTGCCCAGCTGCTGTATACATAGGACATGAAACCCACCACTTCGGGGCCTTAGCAGCTCTCTCCTCCCAGTATCAATGGCAGTGGAGGTTTTGAAAACTTTTAACAAATGTCAGTATTTGGTCTCCTCAACACCTAGCACATAACCTGACATGTTTTGGGGATACCAAGAAAGCTTGTAGAATGAATGTTTTAAAGATGCAGACTGCCTTGTCCACTGGGTGTGCCGAATAGGAATGTAAGTATCATGATCTGAATCCCTTTCTGTGCAATAAAGCTGAAAGTACAGTGGTCATGGACTTCCTGACAGACTTCTAGAACCTCCAGCCAGCCAACAAATTGAAACCAACCAGAAAAGGCCTTGGAGAAGGGGGAGAATTGTGGATGCAAAGTCAATAAAGGGGCAGCCATCTTATTTATATGGTTGCCTGATACCCCAAGTTACGTTCAAGGCTGCACGTTAGAATACATAAGGGCGGTCAGCTCAGGCCCACTGACAGCAAAGTAAGTGCTGCCAGGAAGGGAGGCTGCAGAGGAACAGCCAAGTCTGGGGGCAGGGGGAACTGCTCTGTGCGCCTCACACCCAGTGCACCTCCACAATCAGAGCATGGTACTGGCCCGGACGACAGCTCACCAGGCAAAGCCCTGTTCTTTTGTGTCTCTATGTAAAGAAATGGGTAACATGCTTCAAGAAATGCCCTGCAATTTCACAGGAAAGGAGGCTGTGAATAGGATATGGTGGGTTTTAGAGCCAGTAGACCTGGCATAGAATCCTGGCTCTGCCTCTTGTTAATTTCACCAAATTATGTCACCTCTAAGTTAGAAGTTTTTCCTCTGGAGTATTAGTACTGCCCTTGCAAGGCCATCGTGGGGATTTGGTGTGTCCACAAAGCACTCAGCACCGTGCGTGCATGGGTACTGAATGAATAGCATTTACTAGTGGTCTTACTTTAAATGAATTTATGTATCTGGGCCTCCCCTGTTAAAACCTTCCTGTTAAAATCCCCTCCTTCCAGAACATGTCCAGGAGGTGCTGCTGTATCTACTTTAAAGCTGAGCTTTTCCTAAAAAATCTAAATTTGGTCATCTCTAGGGATGAGGTAGGGACTTACAAAATCCCCTGCCTGTGGGAGTCCTGGCGTGCAGGGACCTACCGTGACTTGGTGACCTGTGGAGCCGGGGCCTCTGCTGGGGACTGAGGACGGGGCTGTGTTTTGTCCCCATTTCCTCCCAAAGTCCAGAGTCCTACAGCTTCTGGGAAGCTGAAAGGGGAGCTTTCCTGGGGTTTCTCTTCTTACCATGAAGCCTTGAGCAAGTATTTGGACCTTTAAAAAGAAAAAAAAAAAGTTTTTCCTCACTTGTGTGCTAGGGAAATTTTTGAAAATAAAAAACATAATCCCAGCATAATCCCCAAAATGCATAATCCCAGTACACAGAGATAAGCATTGTTAATAATTCCTTCCAGTCTTTTTCTTTGACACATACATGTTTGTCTTTATATAGAACATCTGGGTATTTCATGAAGTCAGGATCATACTCTATGTACTGCTTGGTGATCTGATTTACTCGATCTATGATATATTGAAAATTTGTTATTAAATCTTCTTTGAAAACAGATCTTGCTGTAGCACTGCCTCTGCCCCAGTTCTGCCACGATTCCCTCCCTGGAGGCAGGTCTGGGGTCCCCATGACCCTACCATCGGGAGCACTGGCCCTGCATCAGGAAGGCAGGTGCTCTGGTCAGACAATACCTACGCGATCAGCAGGCTGATGGCATTAGGACCTGGCATCTCACCACTGAGGCTCAGGTCACCACCTACACAAGGGTTACGGGTGGACCCACATGATAAATTTTGGGGAAGCCCCTTACAGAGCACAGAGGGAGCAACTGCCACCTGTCAGGTCCCCATCCACTGGATTCCTGGCCAGTGTGCTAGTCCCACTTTCCTAGGGCAATCAGGGAAGCACAGTGAGGGACAGAACTCCCTCCCCCCAACAACCTCTCCCCTGGTTTCACAGAGTTGTGACCAGTCCTCCCTCCTGGGGCTTCAGGCCAGTCGGTTCCCCCTCCCCACATGTAATCCCTAGAGCCAGCCTTGTTGAGTATTTCAAGTACATCTCTTCTCTCCCAGACATCACACCAGCCCTGAGTGGCTGGCATTTTCCTGGCCTCACTGCTGCCTGTCCTGATAGCCATGACTGATACCAGTTAGAGGGACGCCTAGGTTAGGGAGCGAGGGTCCCTGCTGGGAATACCGCAGGCCGTGATTTGAGCGACAGGAGCGGGCGCCAGCCAACCAAAGGGGTACAAGCCAAACCCCACCTGAAGGCAGAAACCAAGGTTGGCCCAGGATGCTAGCTAGATAGAGAGGGCTAGCCTCCAACCCTCTGCAGAAGCTGCCCTGGGGTCACAGGCCAGCAGGCTTCTCTCCTCCCCTCCAGGCTCAGCCTGACTTCAACCCAAAATGAGAACCAGCCCTGCCCAATGGTTTCTGAGTGTCGAGCCTTGATCTAGAGCCACTGGCAGGCGGCAGAGGAGCAGGTGGCAGCCTTGGACATTGTTTCTGATGACTGATGGTTTCTGGTGACCAGCCTCGGCACATGGGACATGCTGGGAGGTGGCCCGGCTGGCCAAACACTGGTATAGGGTGAGAGGCCACACATGCTACAGACTGTGGCACCAGACTTTGATTTCCACTGGGGCTGGGGTATGGGGAGGATGCAAGTACCATTTCGGCTGATTTCTCGTGTTTCCCCAGCACCACGCACAGCGCCTGGTAAAAGGACTCTGGGCATTCTGCGGTACTACAATTCGGACTATTGGTTCAATGACTGAATAATAAGTGAATGGGTCACCAAGACTGATTTCAGGTGCCCCTTAGACTCACGACTAGGTATGAGGGCAGGAATAGAGCATGGCTTACCTAACTCACTGGCCTCGTAGCAGAGGAGAGGACAGAGGCACTTTGGCACCAGCTCTGACCTCTGCTGCCCTACAGTAGTCTGCAAAGGGTATAGTCTTAGGGACCCAGCCCGGGTGGGAGGGAAACAGCAGGGGAGGTGCTCTGCTTTGTCACAGGAAGATGGGCCAGTCACAGCTCTCTGAAAATACCTGGGACCTGGCTGGCAGGCGGCCATACAAGAACTAGGATTTATTTTCCTAGAAGAAATGTCCAGGAGCCACATTGGCAGGACGAGGAGAAGCTGTGGCAGTAAAGGCCCAGAAAAGGCCACATACAGCCTGTCCACAATGAGGAAGGTGGCCCCTGTGCTGGCCACGCCTGGGAAAGAGCCAGAGGGAGTCCAGGCCATACCTGCAGAAGAGTCGCTGTGAGCTGAGTCCAAGAAGGGCCACGACACAAACCCCTGCTTGCCGCAAAGGGGACAGACACCCTCAGGTGCTGGTTCCCAGGCTGACAGCTCCCTCCTGGATATGCAGGGGCAGTGCCGAGACTTTGCGGACTCACACGTACTCCCCACAGTTGGCAATGATCACCTTCTGCTTTGGCTTCCTATCCTTGCTGCCCTGGGTCTTTGTGGGGACAGAAGAGGGGGAGAACCAAGGGAAGGTGAAGAGTAAGGACTGGCTTAGGGATACCCTCCCCATCTACCCACCCCTGCCTGAGCAGAAGCAGCCCTCCCTGGGATCTGCCACGGCCCCTCTCTCCAGCTCTCCCGCAGGGCTACGCACCCAGGGCCCAAGTGGGCACCCATCTCAATCTGCTACAAGACATCCAGGCCTTCTGTGACCTCCCCAAACACTATGTGCTTGCCATCTACCCAATCAGTCTTGTCACATGTCAGGACGAATCGGGAGCTGTTGGTGTTTGGGCCAGAGCTGACCATGGAGAGCAGGCCTGGGGGAGAGAAGGAGCACGTCAGGCCCTACCCTTGGCTCCCTGCTGTCAGACGTACATCTGTGCAGACTGTTGACAGCCCTTCAACCAGGCAGGCTCAGACTCTAGGATAATACCATGTGGATGCCTTGTTTGCCACTCAGTTGATAGTGAAATGGTGAGCAAAGTTGCTTAAATCATTTTATACTGGTTTATCCTTTCTTTCACTCATTCAATAAATACTTGTATTGTCTACTTTGTAACTTAGCTCCTGTTGAGCCCTGGGGACATTGGTCCCAGCCCTGGTGCAGCTCATAGTCTAGTGGAAAAGAGTCACTCAAAAGATAACTGTGGATGTATCTCAGGAATGCAAGGCTGGTTTAACATCCAAAAAGCAATATAACACATTAACAGAATAACGCACAAAACCCACATTATTATTGCAATAGACACAGAAAAAGCATCTTACAAAACCCACAACTTCTCATGATAAAAACACTCAACAAACTAGGAATAGAAGGGAACTTCCTCAGTCTGATAAAGAGCACCTACAAAAAAACCACACAGTGAAAGACTAGATGTTTTCCCCCTAAGATCAGGAATAAGACCAAAACATCTGCCCTTACCACTTCTATTCAATATTGTACTAGATGTTCCAGCAACTGCAATCTACAAAACAACGAAATGAAATATGCAGATGACATGATCTTGTATAAAGAAAATCCTACAGAATCCACTAAAAAACTATTAGGACTAGTTCAGCAAAGTTGCAGAATACAAGATCAACATACAAAAATCAAGTTATTTTATACTCTAGCAATGAACAATCTGAAAATGAAATTAAAATAATTCCATTTATAGTAACATCAAAAAGAATAAACTTCAGAATAAATTCAAAAGAAATATAAACTTATACCCAGGTAACTATAAAATGTTACAGAAAGAAATTAAAGAAGATTTAAACAAATGGAAATATATCCCATGTTCATGGACTGGAAAACTTAATACTGCTAAGATGGCAATACACAAATTGTTCTACAGATTCAGTGCAATCTCTGTCAAAATCCAACCGGCTTTTTTGCAAAAATTGAGAACTATTCCCCAAATTCATACAGAAATGTTAGAGACCCAGAATAGCCAAAACAATCTGGAAAAAGAAGAGCAAAGTTGGAGGACTCACACTTGTCAAATTTGAAATGTACTATGGAGCTACAGAATACATGACAATGTAGAACTGGCATAGGACACATATATAGATCAATGAAACAGAACAGAAAGTCCAGAAACAAAATCCTTACATTTATGGTCAATTGATTTTCAAGAGGGATGCCAAGACAATTAAAAGAACAGCCTTTTTTTTTGTTTTTCTTTTATTGAGAGAGGACACAAGTGAGCGAGGGCAGGGAGAGAGAGAGACTCCCACAAGAGCAGAGATGGGGGGGGGGAGAGGGAGAGACAGAGAGAGAGAGCGAGAGCGAGAGAGCAGGGCTCACCCAAAGCGGAGCTCATGCTCACCTAAAGCAGAACTCAAACTCACGAACCATGAGATCATGACCTGAGCCAAAGTAAGATGCTTAACCAACTGACCGATCCAGGCACCCAAGAACAGCTTTTTCAACAAATGAGGCTAGGACAACTGGACATCCACAGGTGAAAGAATGAAATTAGATCCTTTTTCTCACACTATACACAAAAATGAACTAAAAATGGATCAAACACCCAAATGTAAGAGCTAATCTTTAACACTCTTACAAGAAAATATGGGAGTAAATCTTCACAACCTTAGTTTAGGCAAAACCTTCTGAGTTATGATGGAAAAAATATACTGATGGAAGAGAAGAGAGATAAATTGAACTTCAACAGAATTAAAACTTTTTGTGCTTTGAAGCAAAACAAAGAAAAGTGAAAAGACAACCCACAGAATGACAAAAAATACTTGCAAACCATGTATCTGATAAGAGAACTACAGCTATTTAAAGAACTCTTGTATTTCAATAAAAAAGAGATAAATAACCCAATTTAACAATGGGTAATGGATCTGAATGGACATTTTCCCATGAAGATTAAAATATGGACAACAGACACATGAAAAGATGCTCAACATCTTGCTTCCATCAGTCAGAAGGCAAATCAAAACCACAATGAGACAGCATTTCACATCACTAGGATAACATAAAGAGAACATAAAAGAAAGAATAACCAGTGATTGTGAGGATACGGAGAAACTGGAACCCTCATAGGCTGCTGATGGGAATGTAAAATGGTGCAGCCACTTCAGAAAACAGTCTGGCAGTTCCTCAAAATATGAAAAAATAGTTATCCTATGCCCCAGCAATTCCAATTGTAGGTACCTACCCAAGGGAAATGAAAACATAGGTCCACACAAAAACTTATACATGAATGTTCACAACAGCATTATTCATAATAACCAAAATGTATAAACACAAATGTTCATCAACTTATGAATGGATAAACAAATTGTGGTATATGCACACACTGAATATTAATTGACAATAAAAAAAATTAAGTACAGATACATGTTATATCGTAGATGAACTTTTTCGAAAACATGCTAAGTGGAAGCCAGTCACAAAAGGCCACATACTGTGGAATTCTATTTATATGATAGTCCAGAATAGGCAAACACTAATCGAAAGTCGATTAGTGTTTGCCTAGGCCTGGGGGACAAGGAGAAGGAGAATGCTAAAGGGTGTGGGGTTTCCTTTGGGAGGAAAATGTTCTAAAATTATTTGTGGTAATAGCTGCATAACTGAGTACAGTAAAAACCACTGAAATGTATACTTTAAATGGGTGAACTGAATGTATGTGAATTGCATCCCAATAAAACTGTTTGTTTGTTTGTTTGTTTTTTAATTTTTTTTTCGACGTTTATTTATTTTTGGGACAGAGAGAGACAGAGCATGAACAGGGGAGGGGCAGAGAGAGGGAGACACAGAATCGGAAACAGGCTCCAGGCTCTGAGCCATCAGCCCAGAGCCCGACACGGGGCTCAAACTCACGGACCGCGAGATCGTGACCTGGCTGAAGTCGGACGCTTAACCGACTGCGCCACCCAGGCGCCCCTGTTTGTTTTTTAAAGAAAATCATGCTATGGAACAGCAAAGCCTCGTGGCACAGACATCTGTTCAGTGAATGGAAGCACAAGACGCAATCACCTAAAAGTATATGTGTCTGTGTGTGTGTCTCTCTCTCACATGCACACGCATACACACATGTAACAGTACCATGGAAGGCTTTCTGAAGGAGGTGACATCTGAGTTTAAAAGAGCCAGGTTCGGCAGAGGCTGAGGGAGGGTACCTATAAGCTCATCTGTCTCAGTGAGAAAGCCTCTTTTTCATGGCTAGGGCTCTAGACTGCATGCGCCCTTTGGATGGGGACCATGTCCCATTCCACTCTCAATGATGGAGTTGATCAAGGTGCCTGACACATAACAAAACTGCCCTGTGAACATCAGTTTTAAATATTCAAATATTTACACAATTCTAGAATACAGTGGTGACCAATAAAGACTGGGTCCTGCCCTCCTGAGGCTAATATTCTAGAAAGGGAGACAGAAAATAAGTGAAAGAATAAGTAACTTCATAATATAATCTCAGGTATTAAATATATGAAGAAAAATGAAGCTGACTAAAAAGAAGAGATGACAGGAATGCCCATTCTAGACAGAGAGCAAGGCAGGTCTCTAAGACAAGGTACATGGCACCTGAAGGAAGTGAGGGGTGAACGCTGTAGATGCTAGAGGAAGAACATTCTAGGACAGGAAGTAGAATGACCAAGACCCTGAGGGGGAGTAAGCTGTGACTGAGGAACAGCAAGACTGCCTTGAGGACAGAGGGAGGAGCAGCACATTCTGGGAGCTTGGGAAGGTGCCAGGCCTCATGCCAGTGGGTCCTAAGTGATGGGGCCCCATGGGAGGACTCTCAGCCAGAAAGTAACAGGACTGGGTTTATGTTTGAAAAGGATGGCTCTGACTACCTCACATATTGGACCAGGAGGGGAAGATGCAGGAGTGGAAACAGGGAGACAAGTGTGAGGACTTGGTGCTGGTGAAGGAAGGGTGAAGCAAGGGCAGACGAGAAAGTGACTTGAAACCCGTGGATCTGACCTATGTCAGATGGAGGAGAAGGGTCGAGGAGGGGTCCTAAGCTGAGCAAGCAGTTAGGGAGATGGTGGTGGCATTGCTGGAGACAGGGATGAGGAGAGGAAGGGTCTGGGAGAAAAGAACATGAGAGTCTGTGAGGTCTGAGACATCCAGGGGACGTCCAGGGGAAGGCGACAGGGAGAGAACAGCATGGAGGCTGACATGTGGACAGGATTCATTTACAGATATGACTGGAAACCCTGGAAAACCTGGGACAGGAAGGGATTGGCCAGAGCACTGGTTATAAATAGGGTAAGACTGCCCCCTCGAGGCTACTTGGAAACTCCAAGCTATGTTGCTCGTTGTCAGGAATAATGGGGGTGCTACTGGCATTAGTGGGAAGGGAACAGGGAATCCAGATGTCCTGCCATGTCACATGTCAGGAAGAATTATTCTTAATCCTCTCAGACTTTCAAATGCCTTGAGAAACATTCATGTATTGGATAAAAATCTGTTTATAATGATTTGAGCTGAGAACCTAACTCCATTTTACATATAAATCCAAAGACTTATCTTTTGCACTGAATTTTTCCAGAAATAGACCTACTACATAAACCAAGGGAACATAATTTTTGGTTTCGTTCAGAATTTTACCAGGGGATTTTCACCATGTCAGGAAATCATGTTACTGTGACCCTGCCAACAAAATACACCTATGTCAGTCCACACTGCTAACTATTGCTCTAGGCAGAAGTGTATGTTTAAATATTTCACATATTTAGTTGTGTCCAAGCATTTAAATACTGAAATACATACTATTTTATTGTAAATTACTTTCATTTTCTTTCATATTATAATTATTACATAACACTATTAAAAAAATTTTTTTTAATGTTTATTTTTAGGGGCATCTGGGTGGCTCAGTCAGTTGAATGTCCAACTTTGGCTCAGGTCATGATCTGGCAGTTCATGAGTTTGAGCCCTACATGAGGCTCGCCGCTATCAGCGCAGAGCCCACTTTGGATCCTCTGCCCACCTCTCTGCCCCTCCCCTGCTTGCACTCTCCCAAAAATAAATATTAAAAAAATATATATTTATTTTTACTTAAGAGAGAAAGTGAGAACCAGCAGGGGAGGGGAAAAGAGAGATAGAGAAAATCCCAAGCAGGCTCCATCCTGCCAGTGCAGAACCCAACTTGGGGCTCGATCTCATGAACTTCGAGATCATGACCTGAGCCAAATTCAAGAGTCAGACACTCAAACGATGGAGCCACCCAGGAGCCCCACATAACACTTTTTTTTTTTTTCTTTTTACAAACTATGTGTTGGAAGAATATATTAGCTGTGACTTTCATTCCCACCCAGTAAAGAATCAGTTCTAAGAGGTGGGCACGAGGCTAATATGTTAAGAACCATTAAGTGAAGAGTGAGGGTAGAGAAGACAAAAAAGTGTTGAGCTCTGGGTCCCTGCAACCGCTTGGAGGTCAGGAGGGAGGAGACAGGAGAGACTTGAGACGCAGCAGCCAATAAGGATCTGAGTGGTGTGAGAGGTGGACTGCGGTGGAGGCTTTGGGAAGCCACTTGGATCCCCTTCAAGACCAAGACTCTCACTTTCTCACCTCCCAGGAGTGTGAGATGCTAGCAGCCCCAGGAGAAGTTCCACCCCAGTAAATGCCTTTGGTTGAAGAGAGCTGCTCACCCCTTCTGGGAATCAGCCAGAATTCATGACTGTCCATGTGAGGGTTCAGAGGCCTGGTTCCCAGGCCTCAATTCAGAACAACTCAGAAGGGCTATCCAAGCTCCAATGCACCCCTGGGACCAGCTGAGGCCTCTATGTGACTGATGGCATCTCAGTTACACTCTGCCTACTCTGCTCCCCTCATTCCCTTGCAAGAGTTGTCCCTGAGATGACTCTCTGCCTCCTGCATGCAATTCTCCATGAGTCTGTTTCCTAAAAATTCTGACCCAAAACAGCCAAAAACTGAAAAAAAAAAAAAAAAATCAAGTAGTGATAATGTGAATATGTTTTTCAGAGCTGTAGCAATAAAAGCCAAAATAATCACCTGAAAAAAATGAATGTTACCTTTGGCAGGGCAGGAAAATTATGGTGAGGGGGAACAGAAGAACATCATGTTATAACAAACTTCAATGACTTTCTTTAAACTATGTGCAAATTATGACTTTGATAAACATTTTTTGAAAACACTTTTGAGGGGCGCCTGGGTGGCTCAGTCGGTTGAGCGTCCGACTTTGGCTCAGGTCATGATCTCACGGTCTGTGAGTTCAAGCCCCACATCGGGCTCTGTGCTGACAGCTCAGGGCCTGGAGCCTGCTTCAGATTCTGTGTCTCCCTCTCTCTCTGACCCTCCCCTGTTCATGCTCTGTCTCTCTCTGTCTCAAAAATAAATAAACATTAAAAAAAATAATAAAAAAAAATACTGTTTTTTAAAAAAAACACTTTTGATAAACATATCTAAAAAATATGAATATTTAAGAAAATAGGAAGAGGTGCTTGGTGGGGGGGGGG
>NW_024412388.1:30686077-30714394 GCF_014898765.1 Herpailurus yagouaroundi
TGTGTCTCTCTCTCTCTCTCTCTCTCTCTCTCTCTCTCTCTCTCTCTGCCTTTCTCCAACTCGCACTCTCCCTCTCTCAAAAATAAACATTAAAAAAAAAAAGAAAGAAAGAAAGAAAGAAAATAAGAAGCACACAACTGTGAATGTGAATAGTAGTTACCTCAAAGAGATGGGCTGGAGGTAGTGAGGAGAAAAAACTTTAGCTTTTAATTTATAACCCTAAAAATAGTTGTAACTTCCAGGGGAGAAAGCTGGCAGCCATCTCCTTAAGCAAGCAACCAAAGTTGACATCACAAATATTGGAACTGACATCATGCACTTCCTTACACGATACACTGGTAAGGAAACAGCATTCTTCTGCGGTGTTCCTGCCAAAACACATCACACCTACACCTAATCATGAGGAAGTACTAGGCAAAGATTGAGAAATAATCTTAAAAACGGGCCTGTCCTCTTCAAAGTCATCAAGATCAAGAAAGACAATGAAAGGGGCACCTGGGTGGCTCAGTTAAGCGCCCAACCCTTGGTTTTGGCTCAGGTCATAATCTCACAGTTTTTGAGTTCGAGCCCCTTATCGGGCTCTGCACTCCTAGTGTGGATTCTGCTTGGGATTCTATCTCCGTCTCTCTCTGCCCCTCCCCTGCTCACACTCACGCTCTCTTTCTCAAAATAAATAAAACTTAAAAAAAAAAAAAAGACAAAAAACTGAAACACTGTTCCAAATAGAAGGAAACTAAAGAGACTTCTTTAGTGTGTGGTGTGTGAATCCTTGCCAGGGAAGAACAATTGCTAAAACTACTATAAAGGACAATACCGGGGTAACTGATGAAATCTGAATATGGGTTGAAAATTAGTAAACAGTGTTATACTGATGTTAAACTTCCTGATTTTGATGGTCATACTGTGATCATGTAAGGGAACATTTTTTTTTAATTTAATTTAATTTAATTTATTTTAAATATGAAATTTATTGTCAAATTGGTTTCCATACAACACCCAGTGCTCCTCCCAAGAGGTGCCCTCCTCAATGCCCACCACCCACCCTCCTCTCCCTCCCACTCCCCATCAACCCTCAGTTTATTCTCAGTTTTTAAGAGTCTCCGATGGTTTGGCTCTCTCCCTCTCTTTTTTTTTTCCTTCCCCTCTCCCATAGTCTTCTGTTAAGTTTCTCAGGATCCACATAAGAGTGAAAGGGAACATTCTTATTCTTAGAAAATATATAGTTGGGGCACCTGGGCGGCTCAAGTTGGTTGGGCACTGACTTTGGTTCAGGTTCAAGCCCCATGTTGGGCTCTGTGCTGACAGCTCGGAGCCTGGAGCCTGCTTTGTATTCTGTCTCTTCCTCTCTCTCTGCCCTTCCCCCACTTGTGCTTTGTGTCTCCCTCTCTCAAAAATAAACATAAAAAAATTTTTTTTTAAGAAAATATATACTCAACTATTTAGGAGTCAAGAGGTATGATGTCTTCAACTTCCTCTCAACTGGGACAGTAGGGGGAAGATACATCTATGTATATCAATTCAATGCAAAGTGTAGAGGGCAAAAAGTAAATTAATGAGTGGACAAAGGATATATGCATTCCTTGTACTATTCTTACAGAACTCTTATTCCATATACCCATAAGTCTACCAATACATTAAAACTACAAAAAAAAAATGCAATTTATAATTTTCAACTGCCTACTCTTTCTAATAGTCCTAAGCCTTTACAGAACTTCGAAAATGTCTGCTCAGTCTCGTTAGTTACTAAATGTTGGGATCCCAACAGAAGGACTCAGATTAAAAGTGTCAAAGGCTCAGGATTCCAGGAAGCCCCCTCTCTGGCCTGCTCAGCCACCGGCATCCTGCCCAGAGTCCCGCTCACCTGCTGTCATGGGGACAATGTCTGAACGCAGAAGCATCTGGATGCAGCCAGCTGGCTTGTTCCCAATCTTGATGTCCATGTACACCTGAGGATTTGATGAGGCCTTTTTCGCAGTGGGATCTCCCTGGGTGCAGGATAAATCATTAGGCTGGACAGAACTCGACCCCCCAAGTAGGAGAGCAAGTATTCTGAATACACACCAAGAACCCAACAGCCACAAGCAGGCTACAGCAAGATGCTGGCAGGGAAGGCCCTGGGTCGTGAAAGGGAAGGCCATGGCCGCAGCCCCCGGCCGGACACCCAGTGACAGGACACTTCAGCACCAGCTAACCTGAGCCCCACCTTGCAAGCTCATTCCCTCATCACACTTACCCTCAGACATGCCAGCTCGCTTCACCCTGCCCTGCGGTCACGGAACTTTCCTGGCCCATAGCACATAGCTCTTGGCACATTCAAACACCAGTTCAAGCCCACCCACCACACTCCTGTTACAGCGACCCACACCCTTCTCCTCCATGCCTACCCCTACAGATTCACAGTCTGGCTTCAATGGAAGCAGAAATGGCTGCTCTCTGGCTTGGGCCTGACTGCTCAGAAGACTGAGATTAATAAAAGACCTTCCATTTTACTTCTAAGAAGTCTGCGATTTGCTCATGATTAGTGAGGAGGTTGGGCCTTGCTTTGCGCTCCAGGTGGACCAGGATGACTAGCTGATAAACACAACATTCAGTACAAACCCTACCATTTGTTTCATAGAGAAAGCTCTATTGTCTCTGACCTATTTGTGGTGTGAACTAATAGGTCAAGATATAGGTATTGAGCTATGAGGCCCAGTACTGGAGTTGTTAAATAACTGGCTATCCAGTGGGGGAGGGCTGGCCACAAACACGAGACACACACAGATCCCAGAGCTACACAGCCTCGGTTCAAATCTAGGCTCCGTCACTTATGAGCTATGTAATGTTGGATAAGTTATTTGATCTCCTTGTGCCTAGTTTTGTCACCAAGAGTTGGAGATAATATTAGCACTTACCTCAAAGGATTATCATTAGTACTAAATATTTGTAAAACAGAACAGTTGCTGGTATAGAGGAAGCAACATTTGAACATTTGTTAAGTAAATAATGTCAAAATAACGCTGTAAATGCAGGATAGAGGGTGCTACAGAATCCCAGAGGCAACAAAAGCCCAGAAGGGACACTGATCTCACTCAACTAGAGGATTCAAAAAAGGTTCCTAGGGAAGGCAGCAACCGAATTCAACTATGAAAGATGAATGGGAGATGGCGAGACAAAGTAAGTTGGAAAGGGAATTTAGGCAAAGGAACTGCTTAGGTAACAACACAGACACTTATAGGTACCTACAAACTCTGTCCTAGAATGTAAAATGTACATACAATGTGGAGAGGTGAGCAGGGTCTGAACACGGAGAGCCCTTCCATCCCCCTAAAGGAGCCCAGACTACTCCTCCTATAGATGAGGAGTCCCTAGACTGCTTGAGAGGAGCCACATGGTCAGCTCTATGCCTTAGAAAGCTCCCTCTGGCTGCTCAGGACAGGAGGAATCGGGCCCAGGGTGGGAGACCAGCTAGGAAGCTACCATCATTATTCGTAGCAGAGATGACAGAGGCTACAGCAAGCCAATGCAGCAGAAGCAAACAGGAGAGAAGAGATTCAGGCAGGTGTAAAAGAGAATGATAGCAGGATATGGCAGTGCATCAGGTGTGGACTGTGATGAGGAGTCAGAGATGACAGCGAGGTCCCTGGTTTGGGTGACTGTGGAAGATGGCAAAATTTGCTAAGATTGGGTACTTGGGACAACCAGAGAGGAAGGAAAGAGGAAATTCACTTGGGACATGCTTTGTTGATTTATGGTAACTGGGAGACATGCAGGCAGAAACCCGTGAAACTCAGGAGCAAGGTCAAGGTGAGGACTAGAGACCAGGAAATGAGCAGAACACTGAGTACTGCAATAAGCTCAGACATGGGACACAGTGGCTGAAACTACAAGGACAACGGGCAGAGAGGAGTGGGGGGCTAAGGGAGGAACTTGGAGAAACACCGCTGCTCAGAGGGCAGACAGAGGAGAGGGAGCCTCCAAGTTATCCCCAGAAGTGACGGTCAGGATGGTGTATCGAGAAGCAGGAGAAAGTGCCGAGGCAAGCAGCAACTGGCTAAGGACGGAGGGATTGAGGCCTCTCTGGAATCAGGCCAGGAATAGGAAGAAAGCAAGCCTGGGGCCAAAGTCTCAGTGAGGGAGCAGGAAAGGTCAGGAGGATGGCGGATACTGGTGAGGGGGAGTCCTCACTGTCCTTTCTCATCTCAGACCCCCACCTAGTTCAAGCAATCACAAATCGGTATCCAAGCATGCATACCATACTTCTCACCTAGAACCCCTCACAGACAAGAAAGCCACGCTTCTCCATTCCATTCACCTGCCGCCACCTACATCAGGAGCGCCCTGGGTGGAAAGCGCCAGCCCCTCCTGTGGAAGCACACACCTTCAAACCTCACCTCCTGGGTTTCCACTTTGGAAGGCTCCGTCCGACCCTCCTTCCTCTTTATTCTCTTCAAGAGTCTGCCCAGAAAACTTCTTCAACCAGTCATCACCTGACCACACTGAAAGGAAAAGAAGTGAACAGATGTTAAGAAATTCAGGCTATTGTCCAGCTGTTCACTAGCTGTGCCCAGTTCTTCACTTTGTCAGCAGAATGGACACACCATGTGGCTCTCACAGGCAGAAGTTACCTCTCGGACAAGGGAAGCTGTCACTGGGAAATGTCAGGCCTTCAAGTCCAGCTCTCAGCAGAGGCAGATAAGAGTAACAAGGGAGGACTAAGCCGAGCCAAAAGGGAAGTTCCAACCACTGTCAAGGCCGAAAGGGCACAGTGTATGTCTACATCCCGGAGCAAGACTTTCACAGAGACCATGCCTCTAGCTTTGCAGAGAATCTCAAAGTCTATTTCCATGGAGGAGCTGCATTCTCCCCTCCCCTGTACACCACTCTACCCGTGTATATACTCCCACCACAGCAGGAAGTAAAACAGGGATAAAAAGGCAACAGAGGCCAAAGTTGAGGATGTGATTGGGAATCTGTGATTGCCCCACTTGCCTGGTCTGAATGAGCCTTCCTTAACGCTCACTAGTTTGGCTAAACGGACACAAATTGTCCACCCAAAGAGTTCAGGTTCATTCTAAAATGACTGCAATACAACTCAGCTGCTTAAACCTTGTAAGGTTAATAAAAGACCTTCCATTTTACTTCTAAGAAGTCTGAGATTTGCTCATGATTAATTCTATGCTGGGAGCCCACACCCCGCAATGGCAAGCTAAACACAAAACCAACCATAAAGTGTCCCTGAGCCACTACACATTTCTTTTCTTTCAACACCAACAGGAAGATCTGTGCTGGCATGATCTCTGAATCTGAGCTCAGAACTCTGAAATTATAAGGGTAAATGCAGTTACCATGTATTGAGTCCATTTTTAAAAAGTCAAGATCAGCACTAAATGGGAAAGAAATAGTATTGCTGGCTGGTGGGGGACATGTTTGATGAAAAAGTAACAGAAAACATGGATGTACAGGAATATTATCCAAGAACAACTGACACATGGGTAGTTTTTTTTTTAAGTTTATTTACTTATTTTTAAGAGAGAGAAAGGGAGGGAGGGAGGGAGGGGCAGAGAGAGAGGCAGAGAGAGAATCCCAAGCAGGCTCCCCACTGTCAGCATGGAGCCCGATGCGGGGCTCAAACCCACAAACCATTAGATCATGACCAGAGCTGAAATCAAGAGTCGTACACTTAACTGACTGAGCCACCCAGGCACCCCAAGATTTTTAAAAAAGGTTTGTTTTGGGCCTTTTCATGAAAACTAAAAAAATATGAAATAGGATTCCTTAATTAGTAACATTTAAGTTATAATTATAGCTATGCTTTGTTCCTAGAAACAAAGATGAATCAAGTACTAATTTTACTTATAGCAATTAAGAAAAAGACTGAATGATAGCATGAAATACCCTTATTTCATATTTAATCATAAAGACTGATTATAAGACAAGAAAGGTTTATCATAAAGATAAAAAAAGGGGAGGGTAGAAACATATAAGAGTTTTGTTGTAGGCAAAATAACACCCCCCCCTCATGGTGTCCACATCTTATTCTCCAGAACCCGTGAATATGTAATATTATATGGCAAGAAGGAAGGAAGGCTATCGCTCGTTGGTCTGCTGACCTTTAAATAAGGATATTATACTGGATTATTCAGGTGCTCCCAGTGTAATCACAGAGATCCTCTAAATGTGACAAGGAAGCCAGGGGAGTTAGTTTTAGAGTGACTTAGGGTGAGAAAGACTCACCTGGCCACTGCTGGCTTGAAGACAGAAGGGACCAGAAGCCAAGGAATGAGGTCAATCTCTACAAGCTGGAAAGAAACAGACTCTCCCGTAGAGCCTCCACAAGGAATGTAGTCCTGCTCATGCAGTGAGACACATTTTGGACTTAAGACTTCCAGAACTCTAAGATAATGAATTTGTGTTGTTGTTAAGCCACTAAATTTTGGTAATTTGTTACGGCAGCAGTAGGAATTTAAACCACTTTTCTTTGAAGCACTCAGCCTAACAAACCTTACAGGTTTTCTCTGGTTTAACTTGACTTAGGGAGAGCCACTTTTGAGACATGACTCAAAAGTTTACACTTTGTTGACTAGAGCCAACCACAGCAGTTTTCCATGAAACCCTGTCTTTTATGCCAGATTCACAAGTTTACCTTGCAATCCTTTTACACTCTATTTGCAGTATATTGCCCTGGACTAGAGGCTGGCAAACTTTCTGTAAACGGCTAGACAGTAAACATTTGTTTGTAATTTTTTTAATGTTTATTTCTTTTTGAGAGAGAGAGAGAAAGCGAGTGGGAAAGAGACAAAGAGAGGGGGACAGAGATCCACCGTGGGCTCTGCACTGATAGCAGAGACCCCTATGTGGGGCTTGAACCCACGAACCATGAGATCATGACCTGAGCTGAAGTCAGACGCTTAACTGACTGAGTCACCCATGTACCCCTAGACAGTAAATATTTCTTTGTGGGTCAAACAGAGTCTCTACTGCATATGCTTTTTTTCCCTTTTTTTCCAAAACCCATTAAACATATAAAAAACTATTTAGCTCATGGGCCATACAAAAGCAGGCTGCAGGACGGATGTGGCCTGCAGTCTGAATTTGCTGACCCCTGACGTAGATACAAAAGCGTCAGGGAGAGGGGCGCTGCGGAGGCTCAGTCAGTTGAGTGTCTGACTCTTGATTTTGGCTCAGATTATGATCTCATGGTGCATGGGATTGAGCTCCATGTTGGGGTCTGTGCTGACAGCATGAAGCCTGCTTGGAATTCTCTCTCTCCTTCTTCCTGCCCCTCTCATGCTTGCTCACTCACACGCTCTCTCTCTCTCTCTCTCTCAAAATAAATAAATAAACATTTTAAGAAAAACCCACAAGTGACACCTGGGTGGCTCAGTCAGTTAAATGTACGACTTCAGCTCACGTCATGATCTTACAGTTCATGGGTTTGAGCCTCGCATCGGGCTATGTGCTGACAGCTCAGAACCTGGAGCCTGCTTCAGATTCTGTGTCTCCCCCCACCTCTCTGCTCCTCCCCCACTCATGCTCTGTTTCTTTCTGCTCCCAAAAGTAAACATTAAAAAAATTTTTTTAATAAAAAAACAAAAAAACACCAAAGTGTCAGGGAGAGACTCACCAACAAAGATGGTTGGCATTTATGCAAACATTTAAATAGGAAGGATTTCTGAATAAGAATTCATTTCATAAGTAGCCAGTTCACAGTAAATACTTTCAAATAATGACAGCTTTTGCTTCCTAGATAACTTGAGACTGTGGAAACTGGAAACACAATATGCACCTGAGGGTCCCATGTACTCTAAAGTAGCATCAAAAAATAGCTTCAGTAAAAAGCAAAGAGTCTCAGCCATATCATGTTGTCGATGGCCGCTGTAGCATCCTAAGAGAATCTAAGAGTTCATGTGTGTAGTCCAACTCTTCCTGTGGTTAGCACTCAAATAAAAACTCAGTAGCACACACATGGAAAAAAAACCCACACTTTCCCTCCTTCCCTCCCTAGATTATATGCATTTAACAAAGTGTATGTACTAACTGCTTATTAGAGCTGGTGATGTAAGGATGTGTGCTCAGGCACAGAAACCTGAAAACACACAGGAGACAGGAACCAGCAATGCAGGCTCTAGAAGGCAGAGACAGATCTCTGCAGGATCTGTCTTCCACATTCTGACCACATGAGGGGAGCTATGAGCCTGGCTTGGTGAGCCTTCCTTCAATCAGAACTTCTTGTCCCTTGGCAACTGTCACCACCAAACCAGGGTTTTGGGGGTTGAATCATATCCCCCAAAACTTCAGGTCTGCCCAAATTTCAGAATGTGACCCTATTTACAAATAGGGTCTTTGCAAACATAATTAGTCAAGATGAGGCCATACTGCATTAAGGTGGTCCTAAATCCAATCAACGACTGGTATTCTTGTAAGTAGAGGAGACACAGACACATGTGGGGAACAAGGCCATGTGAAGACAGGGGCAAAGACTGGACTGATGCAGTTATAAGCTACAGAATGCCAAGGACTGCCGGGAGCCACCAGAAGCTAGGGAGAGAAGGATTCTTCCCTAGAGCTTTCAGAGGGAGCATGGTCCTGCCAATACCTTGATTTAGATCTGCTAGCCTCCAGAGCAGGTACAGCTGTGAGAATAAATTTCTCTTGTGTGAAGCCAAGTTTGTGGTAGTTTGTTATGGCAGCCCCAGGAATCTACTACATCCACCCAAATGGAGAGTGGCACCTTTTGTAGCCAATGACAATAGGCAACACCAAATACTAAACAAGGAAAATTTCTTACCTCTGCCAATTCAAACTCAACAAGAGCAAATCCTTGGTGCTTTTCACAACAGCAGATCGTTAGTATGTGAGCAATAGAAGGAAGCATGCCATATCCAGACGCCATTTAAAAAAATGAAAATCTAGGGGCACCTGGGTGGCTGAGTTGGTTAAGCATCCAACTTCAGCTCAGGTCATGACCTTGCGGTTCACGAGTTTGAGCCCTGCGCCATGCTGATGGCTCAGGGCCTGGAGCCTGCTTCAGATTCTGTGTGTCTCTCTCTCTTTCTCTGCCCCTCCCCTGCTCTCACTCGCTCTCGCTCTCAAAAAAAATAAACATTAAAAAAAAATTTTTTAATGAAAATCTAATTTTTAGGGTTTCCTTAGTTTAGTCAACAGGGCTTCCAGAAATATTAAGGTTATTTTGTTCATTTTAAATAAACACAGCTGAATAGTGAACTAAATTTTTACACTTTGTAGTATCCAATTCTACCACAACAGAATTTAAGGCTTAAGTTACTTTCCAAGCATTTTAATAACTTGTTTATAAGACATACAGAAAGTAGACAAAGTTGTTTACCAATTATTCATTCCAACTGAACACCAACGGAGGACAGAGCGCTGACCTCACTACGGCGTTAAGTGATTATTAGTGAAGGAGCCTCATGCTTGTCCTCAGGAAAACATGTTAGCTGGCAGAAAGCAAGGGCAACAAGAGTTACTAATTTATAGAATTCAGGGATAGACGAGCCCCCAGTGGCCAGTCTTACTGTTTTATTTAAGAAATGAAGAACTCAGAGAGTTATCAACCCAGAATTAGTGGCACAGCTGGTTCTAAAACTCCTATCTTAGAAAATTACAACCAAGGATCAAATAGAAATATGCACCATAACTACGATACCAATTTAAGGGAAACTCCCCCAGATGAGCAGAGTCCAAGGCCCTGCCACTGTTGCAGCTGAACTTTCCTGCTGCCTGCTGCTATTTAAAATCACAACGGCCAGGGGCGCCTGGGTGGCGCAGTCGGTTAAGTGTCCGACTTCAGCCAGGTCACGATCTTGCGGTCCGTGAGTTCGAGCCCCGCGTCGGGCTCTGGGCTGATGGCTCGGAGCCTGGAGCCTGTTTCCGATTCTGTGTCTCCCTCTCTCTCTGCCCCTCCCCTGTTCATGCTCTGTCTCTCTCTCTGTCTTAAAAATAAATAAACGTTGAAAAAAAAAATTAAAAAAAAAAAATAAAATCACAACGGCCAATAAGGGAGGTCTGGGCAGCAGGTGTGGTGGGGTATAGCTACCCAGCATGGGGGTGTGAAACATTACTCAGACCTTTCAAGATTTTTCTAAAACTAGCTTCCTACTGAATCTTACTATACAGTTTATATATTAAATGATCAAATATCAAAGCCCCCAAATGGTTCCAATGTGGAGAAAGCCTTTCTTCAAATCCAACAAACTGTCAATCCAAATTTCAGCCCATAGCCACACCAGCATCCTGGCCTTGTTGTCCTTGGAACATTCCTTTTCCATCACCAAGATCATAGTCACGTTGACCTAGAGAGACATCCTCCTGAACTTCATTACATATCAACCGTAAACAATGCACATGACTTAAAATTCTTCTCAAATTCTTTTCCTGACATTAGGAATCTGAACAAGAGAGACACTGAAAGAACTCACCTGTTTCATAATCCAGGGAAAACTAATTATCCATGATGTCTCCAAACAGAAAAAAAAGTACCACGAAGAACTTTGTTGTCTACCTCCTCTGCCAGCCCACCAGCAAAGAGGAAGTGCCTTCTGAACCAGTGCCCTCCATACTCTTGGTACAGATGCTCTGTTAGCAAGACAGCCACAGGGAGAAGAAGGAGTCCCCAGTCTTTTAGGTATACAAAATGACCTGTGAGGTACACTCTTCCCCTATCCCCCTTCAGACTTACATCTAGCCCTCGGTTACTGTGATAGGTTCACTGCCTCCAGTTTCACAATCTCTTCAATAGTTACTAGAATGATTCCAAGAAAGTGCAAATCGGATCACATCACTATCCAGCTTAGCTTAATAGTCTCCAAAAGCTCACCAACGCCCACAGGACGGAGCCCAAATTCCTTGACACCGCATATAATAAGACCTTCCTAAGGTCTGAGCCTTGCCGACCTATCTAGTCTTCCTCCCTGAACGCAAGTCCCAGATGTTGGACTACTTCACCTCTCCGGGCTCTTTTCTTGCTGCTCTCCATTCAGGCCACAGCTTTACTCATGATCTTTCAAACCCAGCTTTGGCCTCTGCGCTTCAGAAAGTTTGCCCTCACCTCTCCTGATGGAGTGAGTGTTCATTCCCCAAAGCCCTCAGCTCGACCCTCATCAACATTGTCTATTTTATGGTCACATCATGAGGCTTGCCAGCCCGCGCAGTAAGACTGTTCCCAAAACTCCCCAACTATTCGGTGAATTCCTTCCTCTAAGGGGTCAGGGCTGCGGAGTTTATGGAATGAATGGGCTTGAGAGTTTGGAATGCGGTCTGAGGTCACAATAACAGATCTTACCAACTCTCCGAGACCAAGATCATAGAGGGAAAGGGCTCTGGGCAGCGCCAGGACCAGCAGAGCCGTCAAGTCGCGGGCGCTGCTCACAGGCTGAGGGGGCAGAGCCACAAGAGAAACCCACGCTAGCTCGGCAACGAACAACACGGTCTTGCGGGAGCCATCTTGCTCCCTGGCTCTTCCGCCGGAAGCCGAAACCAGGCCCCGCCCCCGGACCCGACCTCTCGCTCGCTGGCGCAGCCGCTGTGCTCCTGGCCAGTGGCCTGCGGCGGATGTTTGGAGGGCACTCAGAATAGAGATCACAAATACATAGCGGCATTAACTGGGGAAGTCAAGAAATAGAAGAATCTACTTTAGATCCGGCCTTTGTTTCTAATTATTTTAATGCCAGTGTAACATAAGTGTTATATTCGTCTCAAATGTAAAATATAGTGATTCAATAATTCCAAATACTGCTGTGTGCTCAAGATAAATGTAACCTTGATCCCCTTCACCCGTTTCACTCATCCTTCCACCCATCTCCCTTCTGGTAACCAGATTGTTCTCTACAGTTAAAGTCTGTTTTTGGTTTACCTCTTTATTGGTCTTTGTTGTTTCTTAAATTCCGTATGTGAGTGAAATCCTAGGATATTTGTCTTTCTCTGGCTTATTTTGCTTAGCATTATACTCTAGTTCCATCCATGTTGTTGCAGAGAGCAAGACTTCCTTCTCTTGTGGCTGAATAATATTGCATTGTATATATACACGACATCTTCAGTCGTACATTTGTTTTGTTTTGTTTTTTATTATTTTTGGGACAGAGAGAGACAGAGCATGAACAGGGGAGGGGCAGAGAGAGGGAGACACAGAATCGGAAACAGGCTCCAAGCTCCGAGCCATCAGCCCAGAGTCTGACGCGGGGCTCGAACTCACGGACCGCGAGATCGTGACCTGGCTGAAGTCGGACGCTTAACCGACTGCGCCACCCAGGCGCCCCAGTCGTACATTTGTTGATGGACACTTGGGCTTCCATGTTTGGCTATTTTAATAATGTTGCAATAAAGGTATGTGTATCCCTTTGAATTAGTATTTTCCTACTCTTGAGTAAACACCCAGTAGTGTGATTACTGGATCATAGGGCAGTTCTATTTTTACTTTTGAGGAACCTCCTTACTGTCTTCCATAGTGGCTGGGTTACCACTCACAGTGCATTAAGGGTTCCTACTTCACATCCTTGCCAACACTTCTTGTGTTTTTAAGTAGGCTCTATGCCCAACGTGGGGCTCAAACTCATGACCCTAAGTTAAAGAGTTGCATGCTTTACTGACTGAGCCACCCAGGTGCCCCAAGTTGTAGTTCTTTATATATTTTGAATCCTAAGCCTTTTTTAGATGTCATTTACAAACATCTCCCATTCAGATTGTCCTAGTTTTCTTATTTCCTTTGCTGTGCATATCAGGCCTTAGTTATTTAATTTAAAGTGAAACCAGACCTTCAAGAAAATGGGGAGCCTGCTAAGAAGAATATTCCAAGCAAAATGATACCTTGGGTAAGGCCCTGAGAAAAGACAGCCTGCCAGGTTTCAAAGAAAAGGAGAAAGTGTTCCTGGAGGACAGTGAGGGCAAGTAGACTGGTTGACCTTGGCCGGGTGAGAATTGAGGACTAAAGGAACCACAACACACTTAGGACTCCAGCACTTGCTTGCTGTTGCCACTCAGACCTAGCCACCAAGCCTTTTCCCAGTGCCAGAGGAAATCTTAGCTGCATAATCAACCGAATGTAGGAAAGGGGACCCACAAACCCCAGCTAACACATCCAAGGAGGGAGGGGCCGGGTTCTGCTGATCTCCCCATACAGCCTTCATTCATGTGCCAACCCCAACCTGTACCCAATTCTCCCATGCCAGACTTCTGTTCCCTGTAAGTTAAATGGAGGTCCATTATAAAACTCCTCCCACAACAATGCAACGGGACAGTTCTGTATACCTGGCTAACTCAAAATAGTCTGTTTATAACCATTAGGAAAGGATTCAGTGATAACTGAATTTAACAGGGTAAAACTGGTCAGAGTGAAACAGGACAGGCAGTTTTATGGAGATTTTTTTCTTTATTGAGAAACTTAAGACTTGGGTACATCAAATAAAACCAATTTCTGGGGGAAAAAAATCAAAACCCACAATAGAAAAAAAAAGTTAACACTGTCTGGGCCATAGCAGAACCCAGAGAATATATTCTTTTAATTGAAAAATTCTAGGTGCTTCATAATTGACCTTTTGATACAAAATGACCTATTAAATTTCCAATTTGTGGTTCCTGGTGTTGAGGTCCATAGGACACGCTAGAAATCTTCAAACCTTGAGCTGAATTCCAGGAGGGGTTATTTGGCTTTTGAATCCTGAAAAGAAAAGCACCAACACAAATAAATACATGATCAGAAAAAGCGCAGAGATTCACTGAAATCTCTGGCTTTATAGAAGGTATTGTAGAAAGCGGTGCTTACTGACATGTGGGATGGACGATTGTGTTGGGACTGTCCTGTGCATTGCAGGATGTTTTAGCAGCATCCCTAGCCTCTACCCACTAGATGTAACACATCTCCAGGTATGACAACCAAAATAGGTCTCCGTTGGCAAATGTCCTCTCAAAGAGGCACCCCTGACTCAGAGTCACCCACTTTGAGGCTATGTACTTACTATACAGCCCCACCCCGGCACCCTTCCTGGCCATCCTGTACCCAAAGTGATGGTTCACTTGCTTAAATCCCCAATGAAAAGTGTTCAGGCCTTTACCATATGCCCTTTTCCCTTGCCTCTGCCTATTTGGTTCTCTCCTTCCTCCACCAGGAGAGGCACCCACCAGTCCCTGTCAGAGGTCCTAGTTAAGCTTCACTCACTCTGCAGATGAAGACTCATGGCCTCCAGGTCCAGGAATTGACTAAAACCACACCCTGTAACTGTAGTCAGGTGTGTCTGCCTCTCCCACCTTACACAGGGCCTGTGTCCGTTGTGTTCTCAGAGCTAAGCAGTGGCTTCACACGCAAGCTCACCTCACCAACCTTAAGCCAAACCAGGGAGATGTTCATAGAAATGAGGCTGTGGGATCAGATTATGACAACACCTTGTATATCCATCTAAACAAAAAAAGTCATTCTTGAAAAAGATCTAACCAGGTGCTCCTTATGGAGAAAACTGCCCTGTTTGCTCCTTATAATTTTACAACCTGTTCTCTCTTTTCTCCAAATTAACTCCTTCAGATTATAGAAAATACTCGGGTGACAGCCTGACCAAGTTATCAGGTTAAATAGCAGAAACATGGCTCTATATGCTGCCCCTAATCTTTTAGGAAGATCTTCACAAGTCAAAACCATTGCAAAAAACAAAAACAGCCAAACATACGGTTTTTCCTTGTCTAAGAGGTAGCAGCAGCAACAGCGCCCACCTTCTGGGCAGCTTCTTTCTTGGCATGATGAGCCTGTAGAACCGCCACAGCTTCATCCACCTGTGAGGAATCTCCAGGTGGTCAGTGACATCTGAGGAGAGGCCCTCCACCCCTCCCTGGTGCCCAGATCCAGTAGTAGGGTCTCCTGGTGCTGCCTGCTCTTCCCAATACCCACCCCACAAGCAGCCTTCCGTCTCTCTGCTGAACCAGGATGCCAAGGCCACCCCTCGTCCTCCCAGGCGGAGCAAGTGAAAGCCGAAGGGTCTAGAAACCAGCTCACCTTGGAGCGGAGAGACTCAGGGGACTCCAGCATGTGCAGCAGCTCAGAGTTGTCAATCTCCAGCAGCATTCCTGTGATTTTTCCAGCCAGGTTTGAATGCATGGTTTGGATGAGTGGGAACAAACGTTCTCCTGGGGGAAGAATATTTAATTAAAAACCAGGTTGAATCCCAGTAAAGAATGGACACGGGTATCCAGGTTAGTACCAGGTTCTGGCTCCCTCTTCTGCCAACACATGGGTCACTCACCCAACATCTGCTTCTGTTCCTGGGGGGGTGCTGCAGCCAACATGGAGGCGGTCAAGGGCTCCTGCCCCTGCACATGGACCGCAGGCTGGGGTGCCTGGGAATCAGGAGAGGCAGAAGGTTAGCATCAAGGAAAGGACATTTGATGGTCATGAGCCTGACCATTCGCTCTCAAAGCCTACTATGTGAAAGAGAGAGAGGTGGATGTCCTTGCTGCCAAGGAACTAATCACGGTCTTGGGGAGGAAGGGGTTACATGAGCAACAGAGGGGTACACAGCATAAACAAAAACCAACTACAATGAAAACAGCATGCAGGGCACCTGACGGTTAAGTGTCTGACTTAAGCTCAGGTCACAATCTCACAGTTCATGGGTTTGAGCCCCGTGTCAGGCTCTTTGCTGACAGTTCAGAGCCTGGAGCTTGTTTTGGATTCTGTGTCTCCCTCTCTCTCTGTCCCTCCCCTGCTTGTGCTCTCTCTCCCCAAAGTAAACAAAACAAAACAAAACAAAACAAAGGAAACAGCATGCTATTAGAAAAGAAATGAGTAAGAAAATAAACCTACAAGGCTCAACAATTATCAAGTGATTCCATTTATAATTATATCCCACATCACTTTATTATACCAAATGTTTTTAATGTTTACTTATTTCTTTGGAGGGGGGGGAAGGAGGGAGGGCACATGTGAGTGATCAGGAAAGGGGCAGAGAGAGGGGATCCAAAGCAGGCTCTGTGCTGACAGCAGACAGCCTGATGTGGAGCTTAAACCCACGAACCGTGAGATTGTGACGTGAGCCGAAGTCGGACACTTAACCGACTGAGCCACCCAGGCACCCCATATCAAATGTTTTTATTCTATCAAATGCTTAAGGACTACCAACATACACTGTCAACACCAGTCACAACTCTAAAAGTAGGGCCCTGTAGGCAAAAGCTACATAAGCAAAGTTCTGAGGCATCTCCAATTTAGAGAGCATAAAGTAGGAGCAGGCAACTAGGGGTCACAAGGCTAAGTGTTAAGTGTGGCTCCTCTAAGCAAATTACTACTGAGTTCTGGGTCTAATCCCCCAACCCCAACTTAACATCTCTGAAACTGAATGTCTCATCTGTAAAATGAAGTTCTTTACTGCCTTAATGTACCAATCTTACAGAGAGGCTAAGCATCAACTCAGCCAGTGGAAATGAGAAGCTCAAAGAGCTAAGCGAGCACACATGTTGTAAAAAGGAAGGCAGAAGCACCAGCTGTTTCTGAGGCTGGGGCATTTCTAAGTAAATTATTATGGGGGGAAGGCTTTCCAGCCCCTTTCCCTCACAGTAAAGAAAGCCCCTAAAAGGCAGCGTCATCATAGAAAACACAACACCCTGACACAGAGCAGGCATTAATGGCTGTTGAAGGAATCAAAGCAAAGACATCTTTTCAATCAAATGCAAACAGGGCAGATCCTTTCAGCATTCCGTTTGGTAGACCTCACCTGCAGAGGCTGGATGGCAGGGTGAGGGCTGCGGACACTGGAAGCGTATTTATAAGGTGCAACAGCCCGAGGAGCAGCAGCAGCAACAGCAGCACGAGGTGCTAAGGTCTGCACAGCTGTGGGAACACCTTAGGAAAAGAATAAGTACAATTAAAGCCAATCAGTCTGGGCAAAGACCCGTCAAATCCCATCTTTCCCCATTCTGTGTGCATCCAATACCACCTCCAGACTGGCAGCTGTCAGTCAGCCCTTGCTGGGCGGCACCAGCCCCACCAAAGTCCATAGCCAAGCGGTCCGGGCACTCAGACCCTACAACAGACCAGCAAATGCACATCAGTGTCGGCAGCAGAGGTCCAACTGGCCACGTCCCACGGAAGGAGCAATTCCAAAGCATGTTCACACAACACATCACACGTGGAGCCACTACTGCTACTTTCGAGGAACAGCCAACAGATAACATACAACTCTTCCCGCCTCTTGGAATACAGGACACATTCTGTAAACAACAGTTTCCTTCAATCTCCCAACCCCACCCGAAAGAATAGGCTGCCTCTGTAGTCATCCAGCTAACAAGCATCTATAATTAACCTTTTTCACATGAGTCACCAATGAGCAAAAAAATCTTAAGTCACCGACATAGCCCTAGAACTCCCATGGTTTCTCTGCTCTTTAAGTACCAACCAGAGCACACAGCTAAGATTACAGAACCAGAACTGGAACATGAGCCCAACGAAGTGACCAACTCTAGGCAGAAGCTAGTCAACCTGACTCCCTCCTCCCCAGGCCACGCTTCTCAAGGCCAGTTTGCTCACCGACTCTCTGAGCAGTAGTAGGGAGGCCACGAGAGGCCGGAGCATTACCAGTTGGAGCCAGATGGCGAAGAGCTGGACGAGGCCCAGACTGGCGTATAGCACTTGGCATTCCTTGGAAGCCTGGTGAAGACAAAAACTTGTGCATCACTAATCAAGCATATGGACCACAACCTAGGCTGTGCCTCAGAGGGGGCAAGGAGGAGAGGCGGGGAGACCAGAATAGGTTTATCCTGGGTGACCAAGTCACCGTTCCCCACCACCTACCTTGAGGTCTCCCACCTTGCTGCCAGCGTGGATTAGGCCTCATCTGTGCTAACTGGTTAGGTGTGTAATACGGAGGTCTTCCCTGAGCCTGCGAGAAAGAGCATCCGAGCCCTTTTATTTGAAGGGCCTGAATCCACATGAAAGATCTCATCCTACTGCCAGGCCCAAGGCTAATTAAGCAGAAACTCTCTACTCAAAGGCGGGTGGGGGGGGGGGGGCACCCGCAAGGCCAGTTAATGGGGATTCTTTTATTTTAACTCTGTGGGGGGCAGGAAGGAAGAGGGAGGGAGAAGAGAAATATCTTCATTTTCATGGGTCCTAACTCCAACAGTCTGAACTCCAATATCCAAAACCCCTCTCCCCCACCACCACAGGCTGCCGGAGCAGTTGTCAGGGGGCAGGTTCCAAAGATCCATGAACACAAGCAGACCCACCTGTGGAACTGCTGGCACAAAGTAGCCACCAGCTGCAGGCTGGAACTGATTTAAGATGGCATTGGCAGGAAGTGCTCTCATTCCAGCCACCCGCTGCATATACTGGTTGGTCAGGTGAGCCTTTCTCTCTTCCTTTCTCTGGGCAAGGGCGACGTACAGCGGCTTGGAGCCCACGATGCGTCCATTCATCTCAGTGACCGCTTTGGTCGCCTCTTCAGGAGATGAGAAGCAGACAAAGCCAAACCCTTTGCTTCTCCCATCCTCCAACATTACCTACAAAGGGACCAGCTACTTAAGGAAAAAGTGTTCTATGTTGGGGGACAGCTATTAAGAGTCAAAAACCCTGGGTCCTGCCGCAAGAGTCCCCAAGTGTAGGATAAGGGTTCTCAGCCTTGTGCCAGGATGTCCCACAGGCCAATTAAGTCACAACCTCTAAGGACAGGACCTAGGC
The DNA here is from genome assembly GCF_014898765.1 of Herpailurus yagouaroundi. Taxonomy (NCBI): domain Eukaryota; kingdom Metazoa; phylum Chordata; class Mammalia; order Carnivora; family Felidae; genus Herpailurus; species Herpailurus yagouaroundi. Next base: position 30,704,730 of record NW_024412388.1, read on the forward strand.
ATTTTCACTTTGTTAGATCTCCGGGTGATCCTAAAGTTTCCAAACACTAGGACATAGCTAATGGTTAAACCAGGAACTCAAAAGATGTTTCCTGATACCTGAAGCATAGCTACCTTTGGCTACCCACTAGAAATCTGGGCAGTGTCAAGCTATTTACTTGCAGAACTCATCTGCTCAAGACCTTGGTGCACAAAACCTTAATCATTGCTTATTAAGGTTAGGATATGGTTTTGAATTACCACATGCGGGCAGGAATTACAAAACCAATGACCACCACCATTAATCCAACAGCAGAAAGATGGCCAGCTGGGAGAGACAGCTGGGATTCTCGTCCCAACTCTAATCTCTAAGCTGCGTGACCTTAACATTTACTTGCCCTCTGTGAGCCTCAATGTCCATGATGACCTCTAAGGCAAACTACCACAAAACCACATGTCTACTGGTTCTCTTCCCACATACAGCTAGTCATTCATGGATAGCTCTTTATTCTCACCTGAGAAGGTGACTTATTGCTTTCCCTGGTCTACATCCTCAGAAATAATCGGTAGCAACAGGACGAGGTACGCTTGGCACCATTTTGTGTCTTAGCTCGCTGCCTGGACAGCCTCCTGAGGTGGAGGACATGAGAGTAAGGATGTAGATCAACCCAACATCTTTCTACCAATGAGATGGGCCAACACGGTGTATGAAAACATGACACCCTGATCTTGAAAACAGGGGCTGTGAAACTTGAAAGACCTGGTTCTTTTCCTGCCAACTTAAGCACTGTGCTGATAAGCAAGGAGAGACCATCATTCTTCACACTGATGGAAGGCCAGTGAAGGAAGTGATAAGAGGGAAGGGCCAAGGAAACAAGGAACCCGACAGGGTGGCCTCTGGTCAACTCTGCTACAACTGATAATGTTCCTTTGACAACGCTCCCAGGTTGTGCACGACTTAAACTAAGGGCCAAGACAGGGTCACACCAAAGTCTTTTTACCAGACCACTTGGCCTCTTTCTCATCCCTGAAAAGACTCTGATACCTGCTGCACCTCTGCTGAGCAGGAACAGTGTGTGCCTCAAGGCTACAACCCAAAACTTTCACACGCCATCCACTCCCATCACACCCCCCCCACGGACCAAGGACGTGCGGCACACCATCCTCTAACGAGTGTACTCATGCTCAAGGACTCCAATTCCTTATCTCCACAAGGGGGTTCATACTCACTCACCCTGCTGTATCAGTTGATAGGACTATCAAACACCACCAAGCAGACGACACACATGGCAAAATGTGGAAGAGTCATCTTTCCACTCCTCTTTGTGTGCCTTTAGCTTTTATAAGGCCAGGACAGAAGTTCCTAACCCCAGCTCCCAAGTGCTCACACACCTTCATTCAAGGACAAAGTGTGTGGCAGAGTTGTAGAGACAGGCCCCAAGACAAATGGAAAACAACCCGTCTGGATTTCCTCTGCTCATACTGTTGCACCATCTGTCCCCACACCAGCACAAAGCAGCAAAGAATGGGAAAGATTCAGGTGCTTGAGGGGCGTTGGCAGGAGGGACTGCTCAGATTCACCTCCATACCTCAGTGCCTGGGAGAGATGGTGCCATTTAACCTACTGAAATTCCATTCTCCAGAGCACATACTCAGATGTGTAATATTGGAGACCAGGAGGAATTATGCTAGATGAATGTGATAGCTATTTTCAGCAACGAACACAATTTAGATTCCACTCCTTCAATGAAATTAAAAAAAATTACAATTTCTACTTTCGATCTCCAAACCACAGTATAAAATACCTTAGCGCTGGTGATTGATCCAAAAGGAGAAAACTCTTTTCTTAACTTCTCATCATCAATGGTGTCATCCAAGTTCTTAATGTAGAGATTCACTCCCTGAAGCAGAGGGGCCACAGTTAATGCACATCTGTACCCTACAGATGCCCTGAGACATTGGTTCTCAAAATGTGGTCCCCAGACCAGCAGCAACCACCTCCTTGGACGCTTCTTAGAAAAGCAAATTCTCGGACCAGGACCCCAGAAATTCTGGGGCTCAGAAAGCCATGCTTTCACAAGCCCTAAAGGGGACTCTGATGCAGGCTCAGGGTTGAGACTCCTGCCGCAGTTTCTGAAGGGACCCTCAATAAGGGTTTGGAATGCTCTGACCATTGTCCCCAGCAAGGCTCTTGCCACCATTCCAACAAAAGGCAATCATTTAAGTAAAAAGAACCCACATGACTAAGAACAATAGACTGAGGCTTCCGGGAGTGAGTCCCAAAATAATACATCAATCTCTTTTGCCCTTGTTCTAGAATCACTGCTGCATCTGGTAAGTATATCCTTCCAAACCTGGGGATCTTGGGAGAAAGGAGAGGAAGAGGCAGTTTCCCAGTTCCCAAAGAGAAAGGCTGATAAACAGAAAGGCGCTCTTGTCGGGACTGCACAGTAAACCCTCAGTGGGGAGGCTGTGCTGAGACCACCTCTCACCTGATACCGACTAATTCTCTCTTGCTTCAGCTGTTCAAATTTCCGCTTTAACTCGGCCTGCCGTTCCACTTTCTTCTGTGCGCGGCCTACAAAAATGACTTTCCCACTGATTTCTTTTCCATTCATCTCTTCCACGGCCTAAAGAGGAAACACAGGTCTTAAAACCAAGACGTAGAGGCTGGGCCCTTGCCCTGGAGGCCTCAAAGTCCCACCAAACATTCGGAGAGAAGGAAATCTTTCCTACAGGGTTAAAAACTAGTTTAATTCCATTTCTGAAGCCAGCTAAGCAAATCCAAACTTCCTCATGAGTAAAAGGGGGTTACTACTTAAATGGATTATTGGTCCATATGATACAGGAAAAAAAATGGTAGTTTTATAAATACAAGCATGGCAGACATGAGCCAAGGCTGATAATCTGGCTGTAGCTAAGTCTCTCAGGTTCTCTTGTGGGCAGTGAGTGATGTATGTCAAGGGCCAGCACCATGCTTTATCTACAAAAAATAGCTGCTGCCCTGTTATCAAGTCAGCAACTCCTGAGGAAAGACGGAGTCCCCTCACTATGAATGGAAGCAAACATCCATCCTACTCTTTCAACCTACAGGGCCGAACAGCTGAGGTGACAGGCTACATGCCCGGTGCTTTGGGAACAGGTAAATGATGTATTACCATGTGAAGTCCCTCAGGCCAGTAACTGCATCACTACGGTACCCGGGCAATTCCAGTTCTACTCTATTTACCAGCCAGGCCTGACCACACTCAGGGGCCACTTCCTGAAAATTTCTCCCCGACCCTTGTGGTACTCTCACCTTATTGGCATCCTCGTGTTTTTCGTAACTCACAAAGCCAAAGCCTTTGGATTTCCCACTGGGATCTCTCATCACCTTGACACTTAGGGTCTTACCTATTACCAAAGGACAGAACTATTAGTAACACCATCTCTACTGCAGCTCAAGGAGAGAAGGCTTCTCTAAGTGTCCAAATGAAGCCAATTCTTGCTGAACCCAGATGGGGTCCAGAAAGAGGCGCGGTGCCTGGTCTTCTAGTTCTGACCAAGCTACTGGAAAGGCCCTGGGGCTGGGACAAGGTAGGATAAAGCCAAGAGTCTATTCCTATCTACTCTGTGACCCTGTCACACAAGGTAGTTTACTTCTGGGCCTAGGTGCCCTTGTCTCTTAAACAACTAAGATCCACACGTTTTAGGTCTGGTGAACTGTGGAAGGGGGCACATGGGGCAAAGAAGCCCAACTTACCAAACTGACTAAACAGCTCTTTCAGGCTCTCATCATCCACCTCTTCCCCAAAGTTTTTGATATAAACATTGGTGAACTCCTTGGCTTTGGCTCCAAGCTCGGCTTCCCGCTCTTTTCGAGACTTGAATCTGCCCACAAACCTAAAAAGAAATCATAGGAAACAGTGACTACCCAGAAGAACAAATCAGGTTTCCAGGGGCCCAAAGGAATACAGGTTAAAGACTGACAGGAGAGGTTAAAACACACAAGTCCCCATCCAACCACCAAGAGAGCAAGCTCAGAGATGCCCCAACTCCCCAGCAGAAAGAGAGAGGCAGGACTGTCCTGCAAGGATCAGTCCCAGGACTCCTGGCTCAGACCAGGGCTACTCCTACCACATCACACTGCCTTCATGAAGAAACCTGGTGACCATTATTAAAACGTTCATTTCTGTGCATCTATGTAAATGCATAGAAAAGGTCTGGAAGGATACAAACCAAACTGTTAACAGTGGTTAATCCTAGGGGTGAGATTGCTAGAGTGAACTATGAGGTAGCCTTTGCTTTTGCACTTGGCACATTCTGGTGTTTGCACTTAATGGGAAAACGTATCCACACACTGAAAATCTTTAGATCTCTTTCCAGTGATACCTTTGGAAGACTTGACCATTGGCCACATACACATTATCAATGCAATCCATCCCCTAGTCTGTTCAACACAAAGGACAGAAATGATTTTTGCTTGTTATAGCCAAGACTTATTGTCCCTTCTCTCTCCCTGAATGGCTTAAGACTCTCTTGTCCCCATTCTGCAATAACCATACCAAAGCGAGAAGGTCTACTATTAACAGCGTCTTCTGCAATCAGAGATTTTTTCATTATAACCAAATTAAGCATTACTGTGGAGCCAGCCTTGTATGAGAAGGCCACTGAGTCATAAGTTAGCTAAGTGGAGATCTGGGGACAATTTGGCATCAACTCCTAGCAAATGACCCCACGGACAGACCTGAATCACAGGAAGGCCAAGGTCACATGGCTAGTACACAGCTCCTGGTCAGTCCAGGGCCCTCTCCACTCTGCCGCTGGCCAAGACCCCTGCTCAGAAAGGGCTCAGAGCTGCCTTCTAGCAAGCCCCAGTTGCCGATGCTCATAAAACCCACGGACGAATGATGCTTTTGAGGGAGAGGCGGCAGGCAGGCCATGGCTTGGGCAGGAAGCCCACCTTGGCGAGTCAAAAGGGCTGCCACGGCTCGGGCAGGGAGACTCACCAGCCCTGGAGTGGAGAGGTAGGAGCAGGCCACACTTGGGCCGAGAGAACCAGTAGCCGCCTTGTGTGTGCCAGTTAATACCGAGGTGGGGCCACGGCTGGCTCATGCGATGGCTGTTGCTCCGGACTGGGACACTCACACTTTGCGGTCATTGAGGAGCATGCCGTTCATCTTCTCGATGGCCTTGTCAGCAGCCTCTTGGGTCTCGAAGTGGACAAAGGCATAACCCTTAGAGCCGTTCTCATCACACACCACCTGTCAAAGACAAGGGGGGGCCACTTTAACACCACTGGCATCTCCAGGTATTTGACAACCACATGACCTTCTCCTCAGAGTCTCCTGTGTCCGAGAGGCCGCTAGCCCATCCATAGTCAAAAGATAGGAGACTCCAGCAGATAAGGTTTTTCCTAATAGTGAGCACACTACAAGGGACCTAGTGATGTTCCATTTACAAATGGCAGCCACTATTAGGATGCTTCCAGTCCAAATGTTTTATTTCATTAAAAAAACATTAGATCTGGGTGCAAAACCACCGTGCCGCAGAAAAAGTGATCAATGGCCAAGCCCACAATACAATTTCAGTCTAGTAGGGAGTCAGATACCACCACCACACCAGTTGTACTAAATTCTCCACAAAAACAGGTGCAAAGGGAAGGAAGGAAGGAAGAGGATGAATTTATACTTCTGAGATGACTAAGTATAGCTGCCTGGAGACCAGAGGCACTGCTCTACTTCTCCCCCCAGAAAAGATAAACTCTTCAATGCCCTCCAAAGGTAGAAAACAGAAAGGATATTTCAGGCAGAGGGAAGAATAAACAGAGAAACAAAAGCACCTGCTGGTTATACTGGATTGTGACACAAGATTATCTACAGGGAACTTTTAGCCTTTGGAGCCATTTCCAGCCAATTACCATCGCCCAATATCCCATCGCCCAATTCCAAGGCTGCTCCCCATTTGGTATTTATCTTGTTTTCATGAGTCAATGATTATTCTACTGAAATCATTTAATCAATGCTTACCTTGCAAGACAGAATGTTTCCAAAAGCAGAAAAAGTATCATAAAGTGCCTTGTTATCTATAGATTTGTCCAGATTCTTGATGAAGACATTTCCCACACCAGATTTTCTCAAAGAGGGATCCCTCTGAGACCACATGATACGGATTGGCTTTCCCTTAATCACATCAAAGTTCATGGTATCCAAGGCCCGCTCAGCTGCGAGAGAGAAACATATTTCGGTCAAGGATATAAAGCATCACTCCATGCAGACAACTGCCACCATCCCAGGAACAGAGGACTCCAAGACTTTTCAAGGTAATCACTGTGATAAAAGGCAACTCTATTAAAATTAAAAGGCATCAGATCCCTCCAGCCTGCGTTGCCAGTGAGGGTAGACGTTCTGGCCAGTTGCTCCCACTTCCTGGCACAAGTCTCCAGCCCTCTGGACCTGCACCCTTGTTGTGTAAAAGGGGTAGGCGAGAGCATCTAAATGGCCTTCTGGCACCAATATCAAGTCACAATTCCAGACATTTGACTGAGCTCTATCAGTTATAAAGATCTGCTGCTGACCACCCATGGTGACACAGGTGGAACAGCTGTGATATTATCTATTTCATAAAATGAGCAAACTTATGTCCAGGATGGCTAAACCGTGCAGCTAACTAGTGAGTAAGAAACTAATACTAGATTTTCTGATTATTTTTCAGTTAGATATTGCATCAAATTACCAACGAGCTGTCATTTAGTCTACAATCTGTCTGTCTAGGAAACAAGTGACAGAACAAAACCTGGGAACAACTGACTGGGGAGATAGCGCTATCCGTTTCTTGTATCTTCAGCCCACTTTCTTGTATTTTCAATTTCTGAGAACAGAAACAGATTCGAAAGGCCTCAAAATGATAAATACTAATGGTCACACATGGAAATATTTTTATCATCAGGATGATAAAGATGAAACCGCATCTTTCTGCCTAAGCACACAGTGCAGTAGACTCTGCACCTAGTGGTTTCAGGGCCTTGTGAAGTCTTAATCTGAGTTCTGTGGAATTCCGGACTTCAAGTGCCCTGGTGCTCAGCCAAGTTTTCCATCCACTGCTTTGGGATGCTTCTTTGGCTTCCCAACAAACCCATGTGTGTACCAAAAAGGACCAGAAGCTAAAACGTACCATCACCTGTCAGCAGGAACGCTTCTCTTATTGGTGACAAGTTCCCAGAGCTGGTGGTCACTTTTCCTGACTTACGTGATGAAACCCCCAGAATCTCCTCCATGAACAGACTGCAGGGGGGTAGTTCTCCTGTCTCAAGGAACCGCCTCACTTGTAACAGGGACAAAATTCCCTAACCCTGCCTCTCCACAAGCTCAGCTGTCCAGTCAGCCAAGGGAGTATCTCCTTTTCACCCCTTTCCAACCACCCTTCCCACCTTCTCAGGTGGCCTCATTGACTCTGGGAAGGAAAGAGGTCAGAGAAAGGGGAGACTGGGCAGCTCCAACTCAGGAAAAGTCCAGGCACAGAAGCAGTCACTTGTGATGGCTCTCTGCGATCCACAGCCCAGGACCCCAAACTGTGTCTGACTGATTAGCAGCAAAGAAGCCATTTCAACACAGCTCCTCAGTGTCTTTCCAGACAGTGCTGCAGAAGGCAAGTCGGCTTAGCCTAACAAATCTGGCTGCACTTATTTATAGCAGGGAGAGGTCCTGCAGAGGCATGTGTTGGCAGACACACTGACCAATGGCTTCTGCTACTATCTCTAAGTGACAGGACTTTTGTTCAGAAAGTGTCAAAAAGGCAGGCAACTGCCAATGTATCCACCACTCCCCCTAAAAAGGCCACACTTGGCCACCTTTGTGCCCTCCCTCTGGCCAGACACAACTCAGAGCACACAGAATTGATGGTATCAGTGCCTCTTGTCTCTCAACAAGTCCAACTCTCTGGTCTCAGCTGCAGCTCGGGCAAGTGACATTCTCTGTGTTTCATGGACAGTGAACAAAGTGTGGACAAAAATAGGGACCCAGAGATCCTTTGCCACAGAATGGCTTGTTTCCCCCAGTAATGGTGTCTACAGTTGTTCCCTTTTAATCTGAAGTCACGTGCAGCCCCTGATTAGGTTTCCTCTGGCCTCCCTCCGGCCACGCCTGCAGCATACCTCTTCACTGTTCCAAGCAAGGGCCCAGTCTGGGCTGGTGGGGCACTGCACTGGCAGTCCCAGCTGAGCCTCCCACCTCCTGCAGTCCCTTTGCCCTCTCTGGAGTCCCATTTTCTTCAAATGGGATGAAGGAAAAGGGTTTAGACAAGGGTAAGGCACTGTTCACAGGTGAGGCGATAATCCCCACCAGCCCAGTCAGTTTCCACAGTGTTTCCCCAGACTACCTGGCTACCCTTTCTCCACACTTCAGGGCTTTGTCCAGAGAGTAAAGGACCCTTCCACCCCAGGAGCAAAGCCGGAGACCCGGGAGCTGGTCTGGCACATGCAGCGCTGGTGGCGCCAATACAAGTCCCTGCTCAAGTAAAACCAACAGAATTGTTCTCACTGCTTCCTACCTTCCCTGAAAGACCCCTTATCAGTACAAAATCAGACAGACTCAGTCCAGGGTCAAAGTAGGGGAGATGGCAGCAGCTTTAGAACCTAAAATTCTGGCAGGAATTGTGTTTCAGATATTCTGCCTTTTCGGCAGGCCTGTGAGGGGCAGGAGCCCATACTCACTGACCAGACAAGGTTCCCACTAAAGCAGGACCATGCACACAATGGAATGACAGTGACTTCCTCCAAATCCCGTTTTACAGTCTCCTTGGGTTCCAACCCCACCGCCACCACTGATTAGCCCAAGGTCACCCAGTTAGCAAGCAGTGGAAGCGAGACTGAAACTCCGGTCACCTGATGCCAGGATCCTCATTCTCAACCCCTGCATCCTGTGCTCCCCACCTCCATGGGGTAGACTCCTAGGGTCCCCTAGGATCTCACGAATTTGTGGATATAGCGTCTACTCACCGTCAGCCGGCTGCTGGAAGTTGACGTAGGCATAACCCAGGGAGCGGCGGGTGATCATATCGCGGCAGACCCGGATGGACAGCACAGGCCCCGCAGGACTGAACTTTTCGTACAGCATGGCCTCGGTGACGTCCGAGTGCAGGTCACCCACGTAGAGGGAGGCCATGGGGTAGCTGCTGGCCGCAGCGTTCATCTCCCCAGCCCCCACCACCCCGAGCCCCGCCAGGAGAACTTCTTATAGGGACCACACAGGACAAAAGGGGCTCTTCTCGGAGCCGTGGCCCGCGCCGCGGCTCACAGGTGGCAGACTGAAGCTAAGAGACGCCGGAGTAGCTCAGAGACACGGAGGACCGGAAGGAGTTGTTCAGGGACAGCTCGTTTGAGACTGCAAAACCGCAGACAAAAGGCTCTCAAAAACAATATGGCCCTCCCTGGGAGTTTGTAATTTGCAGCTGTCCTAGTCTGAAGCTCCAAATTTCAAAAAAGAAAAAAAAATAACGTATTAAAACGGGGACTCCCCTCCAAATTATAAAAATTCTTCAAGAGGCGACCAAATGGTGCCCACGGCGGCCTCCAGGACACGCGTTTCTCTATAAATATAGGCCTCGGGCTCCCGGCGGTTTAAGATTACAGCAGCCAGGGGAAGAGGGAAACCAAATCTTGGTCGGTGCCGACTCGGCAAGCCCCGGGGGCCGGGCGCGCAGCCGCCTCCC